>NW_020664583.1:7812168-7828433 GCF_002925995.2 Terrapene triunguis
ACAAGTTTTAATGTAAGTTCAAAAATGCCAGAAAAGCTATTTTCACACCTTTGTAGCAAAAACTGTGTTCAAATGTAAATGTGCTGCTTCTCTACCCACACGAGGCTTTAAGTCTTCTTCCCATAACTGACATTGTCAAGAGTAAGTTGGTTTCATTCTCTAAAACAGAAAACCTCTACAACACATAGTAAACATTTAAGGGAATTTTTGCAAATTTAACAGCTGTGCAAAAAAAGCTGAACTAGCCACTTGTTTTCTCTATAGATTTTAGAAAATAAAAAGATTTTTAGGTACTGAATTCAAATAAAAATTCCATGTGGCTTACCTCTGAGGCTCTGTCCCCAAATTGGGCTAGCACTTTGGTCCTGTAATCAGGAATGATGCTCAAAGGATTGTTGGATAAGACCACCTTTTCTAAACATGGAAGGCTTCCTATATTTCTTATTTCGTCAATCTGAAAGTATTTGCATATAAATATAGGTGTCACTCAAATCTGCATTCTTTGAAAGTGAGCATATGTGTAAGTGTGTAGACTAAAGTATATAGTGTATACAACAGGAAAACTATAATAATGTCGCAAGCACAAAAATCTATTATATCTGTATTTTAACTCTGAAACCAATTGCCCATAATTTGAAGGACAATTTGTTAAAATTAATTTTATTGTTGCAATGAAGCTAATCAGTTACCTGATCTATTTTGTTGCTGCTAAGATCCAGGTTGACTAGCGAGTACAGTTTGTTAAGGCCACATAGCCTTTCCAGAAGGTTTCCTGCTAAAATCAGAGTTTTGATGTTCCCAAGTTTTGTATGAACACCTTCCAACGATGCAAGTTTGTTGTAGGATAGGTCCAGATGAATGAGGTTGTAAAGATGCTGCAACACCAGAACACAACAGCAACATCACATACCAATTCAGTCAAATTAAACGACATCTATTGGAGACATTGTGCTAAGGCTCACCCCAGCTGTGTGCAAGATTAGATTGCACACTAGCCAGCATTGCTAAAAAATTTGTGTATGGTATCATTCATCCACGTGGGCCCATGTAGGGAGGGAGAGATCCCCCTGGCTCAGTTCTACAGACCCACATTGCCTTCACTGCCAGCTGGCTGCTATGCAAAGTGATAAGAACTGCAGGGGAGCTGGTGAAACAAGAAAAAAAAATACAGGAGAGGGAAAATGGAGGACTGAAAGTAGTATATGGTGGAGCATGGACATGGAGGGAGTCAGCTCAAATTGTTTTTAATGATGTCAGAATGTAATCTTTACAGTTAATACACTATTCATGAGAAAGGCAGCCAATACCAGAGTCCAAACGAAGCAGCTCTGTGCTCTCACATCCCAAGACTTTGGAGACAAAAGTGAATCCTCAATCATGTCACTGACCTGTAAATTCTCGACTAGCGACACATCATTGTGACTCAATTCTAGGAATTCAATCTTCGGAATTAGTTTCTAGAAGAAAAAAAATGGTTTTATGCGGTAAAATGCCCTTTTGCGTCTGTCAATCGGCCCACATTTGCGAGACTGTCAGCTGATTAATGATTAAAAAAAGGCATATTTCTATGTCCTGAGTCTCTAAAGTAAAAAGAACAAAAACAAAAAACAATCACTCACTCACACAATATGGTAGTTCAGCATCCTAAGTGGCACCACGCACTTCTTGAAAAAAACATTAGCTCTACTTTGAGAAGTGAGGTCAAGTTCTACTTTGAAATTCTGGCTTCATACTCAGACTAATGGGCTGTCTCCCAATTAAGCCATTCATTACAGCCCAAGTTCATTTGAGATGTTTCACCTTAGTAGGGATGGGTATTTGGGTTATGCAGCAATCCGGATAAAGCTAAAAATTGCAAGGGTCAGCTCGAGAGAGGGCTTTGGAGTCTTCAACCATGGGAAGAAGGATTGCTAGGAAGAGATGGGATCCACCTAACCAAGAGAGGGAAGAGCATCTTCGCAGGCACGCTTGCTAACCTAGTGAGGAGGGCTTTAAACTAGGTTTGCCGGGGGATGGTGACCTAAACCCAGAGGTAAGTGGGGGAGTGGGATACCGGGAGGAAACACAAGGAGGACGGTACAAGACGGAAGCATCCTGATTCATACTAGTTATCTTAGGTGCATGTACACAAACGCAAGAAGCCTTGGAAACAAGCAGGAAGAATTGGAAGTTCTGGCACAATCAAGGAACTATGACGTGACTGGAATAACAGAAACTTGGTGGAGCAGTTCACATGACTGGAGCACTGTCATAGATGGGTATAAACTGTTCAGGAAGGACAGGTACAGGAGGAAAGGTGGAGGAGTTGCCTTGTATGTAAGAGAGCGGTATGATTGCTCAGAGCTCCAGTTTGAAGCTGGAGAAAAGCCTGTTGAGAGTCTTTGGGTTAAGTTTAGAGGCGAGAGCAACAAGGGTGATGCCGTGGTGGGCGTGTGCTATAGATCACCGGATCAGAAGGATGAGGTAGACGAGGCTTTCTTCGGACAACTAACTGAAGTTTCCAGATCACAGGCCCTGGTACTAATGGGGGACTTCAATCACCCTGACATCTGCTGGGAGAGCAATACAGCAATGCACAGACAATCCAGGTTTTTGGAGAGTGTTGGGGACAACTTCCTGGTACAACTGCTGGAGCAACCAACTAGGGGCCGTGCTCCTCTTGACCTGCTGCTTACAAACAGGGAAGAATTGGTAGGGGAAGTAGAAGTGGGTGGCAACCTAAGCAGCAGTGACCATGAGATGGTTGAGTTCAGGAACCTCACAAAAGGAAGAAAGGAGAGTAGCAAAATACGGACCCTGGACTTCAGAAAAACAGACTTAGACTCCCTTAGGGAACTGAGGGGCAGGAGCCCTTTGGAAGCTAATATGGGGGGGCAAGGAGTCCAGGAGAGCTGGCTGTATTTTAAAGAAGCCTTATGGAGGGCGCAGGAACAAACCATCCTGAAGTGCAGAAAGAATAGTAAATATGGCAGGCAACCAGTTTGGCTTAACAGTGAAATCTTCGGTGAGCTTAAACTCAAAAAGGAAGCTTATGAGAAGTGGAAATTTGGACAGATGACTAGGGAGGAGTATAAAAATATTGCTAGAACATGCAAGGGTATAATCAGGAAGGCCAAGGCACAATTGGAGTTGCAGCTAGCAAAGGGATGTGAAGGGTAACAAGAAGGGTTTCTAAAGGTATGTTTGTAACAAGGTCAGGGAAAGTGTGGGACCCTTAGTGAACTGGGGAGGCAACATAGTGACAGATGATGTGGAAAAAGCTGAAGTACTCAATGCTTTTTTTGCCTCGGTCTTCACAGACAAGGTCAGCTCCTAGACCAGGGGTCGGCAACCTTTCAGAAGTGATGTGCCGAGTCTTCATTTATTCACTCTAATTTAAGGTTTCGCATGCCAGTAATACATTTTAACGTTTTTAGAAGGTCTCTTTCTAAGTCTACAATACATAACTAAACTATTGTTGTATGTAAAGTAAACAAGGTTTTTAAAATGTTTAAGAAGCTTCATTTAAAATTAAATTAAAATGCAAAGCCCCCCGGACCGGTGGCCAGGACCCAGGCAGCGTGAGTGCCACTGAAAATCAGCTCGCGTGCCGCCTTTGGCACATGTGCCATAGATTGCCTACCCCTGTCCTAGACGGCTGGGCAACACCGTATGGGGAGGAGTTGAGCAGCCCTCAGAGGTGAAAGAACAGGTTAAGGACTATTTAGAAAAGCCAGACGTGCACAAGTCCATGGGTCCAGATCTAATGCATCCAAGGGTGCTGAGGGAGTTGGCTCATGTGATTGCAGAGCCATTGGCCATCAACTTTGAAAATTCATGGTGATAGGGGGAGGTCCCGGACGATTGGGAAAAGGCAGATATAGTGCCCATATTTTAAAAAGGGAAGAAAGAGAACCCGGGGAACTACAGACTGGTCAGCCTCACTTCAGTCCCCGGCAAAATCATGGAGCAGGTCCTCAAGGAATCCATTTCGAAACACTTGGAGGAGAGGAAGGTGATCAGGAACAGTCAACATGGATTCACCAAGGGCAAGTCATGCATGACCAACCTGATTGCCGTCTATGATGAGATAACTGGCTCTGTGGATATGGGGAAAGGAGTGGATGTGATATATCTTGACCTTAGCAAAGCTTTTGATACCGTCTCCCACAGTATTCTTGCCAGCAAGTTAAAGTATGGATTGGATGAATGGACTATAAGGTGGATAGAAAGCTGGCTAGATTGTTGAGCTCAACGGGTAGTGATCAACAGCTTGATGTCTAGTTGGCAGCCAGTATCAAGTGGGGCCGGTTTTGTTCAACATCTTTATCAATGATCTGGACAATGGGATTAATTGCAAGTTCGCAGATGACACTAAGCTGAGGGGAGAGGTAGATACGCTGGAGGGTAGGGATAGGGTCCAGAGTGACCAAGACAAATTGGAGGATTGGGCCAAAAGAAATCCGATGAGGTTCAACAAGGACAAGTGCAGAGTCCTGCGCTTCGGAAGGAAGAATCCCATGCACTGCTACATGCTGGGGACAGACTGGCTAAGCAGCAGTTCTGCAGAAAAGGACCTGGGGATTACAGTGGACAAGACGCTGGATATGAGTCAGCAGTGTGCCAAGGCCAACGGCATATTGGGCTGTATTAGTAGGAGCATTGCCAGCAGATCAAGGGAAGTGATTATTTCCCTCTATTCAGCACTGGTGAGGCCACACCTGGAGTATTGCGTCCAGTTTTGGTCCCCACCACTACAGAAAGGATATGGACAAATTGGAGAGAGTCCAGCGCAGGGCAATGAAAATGATTAGGGGCTGGGGCACATGACTTACGAGGAGAGGCTGAGGGAACTGGGGTTATTTAGTCTGCAGAAGAGAAGAGTGAGGGGGGATTTGATAGCAGCCTTCAACTACCTGAAGGGGGGTTCCAAAGAGGACGGAGCTCGGCTGTTCTCAGTGGTGGCAGATGTCAGAACAAGAAGCAATGATCTCAAGTTGCAGTGGGGGAGGTTTAGGTTGGATATTAGGAAACACTATTTCACTAGGAGGGTGGTGAGGCACTGGAATGGGTTACCTAGGGAGGTGGTGGAATCTCCATCCTTAGAGGTTTTTAAGGCCCCGCCTGACAAAGCCTTGGCTGGGATGATTTAGTTGGGGTTGATCCTGCTTTGAGCAGGGGATTGGACTAGATGACCTCCTGAGGTCTCTTCCAGCCCTAATATTCTATGAATCTATGATTATATCTACAATTCATGCACCAACTTAATACCTCAAGGAAACATTTATAGGGACACAAACTCTAGATCCCATATAGACCCTTGCCTTCAAACTCATTCATATTGCAGAATTAAAGTCTGTATTATGGATTCTCATTCAGAGACTTGATGTTGTACTGCCTGCATTATATACTTGTTTTGGTTTTGATCTCCCTAAAGATCAGTCTTTGCACACACTGAAGGGAGGAAGAAATGCATTGTGGTTAAGGCCCTGGATTTGGATCCAGGAGATCCAGATTCTTTTCTGCCTATGTCACAGACTTCATGACCTTGGACAAGTCACTTAATCTGTGTTCCAGTTATCCATCTGAGTTATGAGGATAACTACTACCCTGTCTCACACATGGGTTGCGAGGAAAAATGTGTTAGTGTTTGTGAGGCACACAGACGACATAGCGGTGACAGCTATAAAAAAACCCATAGTTTACTTAATTATCTTTAATTTGGGAACTGCAGAAGCAGCATGGAAAGGAAAACAAAGGAAGCAATGTCTTGACTGAATACTTAGGATGTGGTTTTCATGTCTGGAAGACTTTTCATAGTGAGTCATTGTCAACTGTGCTACTCTAACTGGTGGGGTTCAAGGTTGCCTTTAAACACCAATAAGGTCTGTAACCTACAGTACGTTCTATCCCAGAATGGGATTTTGTTTTATATAACTGGGTTAAGAATAAAACTAGTTTGAAGCATAAAAGTTTCAGAAGTTCTACAGCATTCCTGTAATTCAACTAATCATATACATAAAATACTGCATACAGACACTGCATTTACCCCTGCCCTTGCTTTGCCTGAGGGCAGAAACTACTGAAATTAAACAAACCTGCTTAAGTTGCTCCCAAAAATATTGCTTTTTCTGTGATTTAGATTGTCAATGTACAATTTAAGTTAAAAGCAAAATATGAGTGCAAATGGAAATCCTCTAGACAAATGGAAGTTTCTGATGTAAATGTAAAGCCCTGCTGGCTATCTAGATTGTTCCACAGCATGCTTGCTGTGCATTTTTTCCAAACAAGAAAATGTCTTGAAGACTAAGCTCCATGAGGTCTTACCACTGAATCATCAATCTGAGATATGCGATTGTGACTCATATCTAAAGTTGTTAAAGTCTTCCAAGTTGGGATAACCGCTGTCACAGGAAAACTTGAAAGGGCACCCTCTGGCTCCCATTGGTCAAATTCAGAGGCCTCAGGCACTAGAATTTCCTGTTTAAGACAGACATTAAAGAACATTACTAAAGCACTACAACTATGCCTTCAGGGAAAACTAATAGTTCTCAAAACAAGTCTTGCAACAGTTCAGTAAGGATAAAATAACACATTCAGATTAAATGTAATAGAATTTCATATCTGGATTGACAGGGTTGAAACTGCAAGAACTATGCTTATTTTGGGCATATGAATGGGGAGTTCTGCCAGCAGTAGCCAATCCAAGGAGAGAATCTGCATGAACACTAGGATTACTGAGAATCAACTACAGTTGCCATGAATACCGGCTGTAAATTCAGCTGTTAAAGAGTTGGTACACAGATAATAAACACTTCCTTCCGATTTATAAAAATGACATTACCTCTCAAGATAATATAGGACCCTTCAGTCATATGGCTTTAATAGTAACACTTGACACAGCAAGACATGACTTCAGATAAACACTCCTGCAACTGCAATACTTTTGGACATGCTTTAAACAATTGTCAGCCTTGGGAAATTGCACTTACTTTCATTGAGGTTGCTGAAAACCGAATACTCATTGTGGTTAAAGTGTGCTTTGATGATGTCAGCCCTTTAATAAGATTTGCACCACAGTGATGTATCTGTTTAAAGGGAAAATACAGCCTTACAAAATAAGTTACAAGTACATGAGTATTGGAACAAACATAATAAAGTAAGGAAGATGCTGGTGATAGCTGGTATACCAGGTGTTCAATTGTATCAACAGAGAGCATTTACAGTGTTCCTCTAAAATCTCTTTTCCATAAGAATATAAATAAGCAACAGGACCAAGCAAGAGCTGATCCAGTCTGTTGCACTGGAAGTTGGTCAAGACAAAGCAAAGCAGACAATGAAATCAGTGGGGCAACCCGAAAGAAGCAAAATTCAAAAAGCTCTTTCAATAAAGTTGCCCAGCACAAGTAAAAATTCTCATCATGATGAAGCCACCCAGGCAGCTTAACTGGACAGAATACTTCACTCTTACCAAATGGAAAGGACTCTTGCAAGTAAGTTTAACTATAATTACAGCAGCAGATATTTGATCATACTAACAATCCTTGTGCATTCTTTACATTTAAAAAAAAAAGTGTCATAAGAAGTGGGAGACTAGGCTGAATGCAAAATTTCCCAGTGACTTTATTACATATGACAAATTTAAAGGATATTGAGGGTTTTACTTGGGAGGTCATTAGGTTCCAGCCGGCCGCTCTTTAGGAGTGGCTGAAGGACATTGCCACCTGAAGTGCTTAGCAGAGTCAGTCCAGTTAGTACCTGGTAGACAAAAGCCTACATCGCACGACTACCACCACAAATGGCACTCTTGTAGGCAGTATCAAAGAGACAAGCTTGAATGGGTATAGAAACTGAGTTCCTCTCATCCTTAGAAGTGGAGTCCTTCCAGGACAGAGCTGATACTCTGATGGGGAAGTTTGCATTATTATTGTAAAGAGGATGTCAATCCAGAGCTAGTCAATCCAGTACTTTGCACAAACATTCAAGTTATAAAACCCCTCATGTTAAATTATTTTTCCTTTTCCATGTTCTTTTTTTAGAAAGTGATCTGCCCCTATCCAAAAAACAAAACACCTTTTAGTTAGTGAAGCCTTATAGATCCCCCCAAGAGTTATTGATATATTTCCTTCCCACATGATAATTTTAATTTAAAAAATCTTTATTAAATAAATGCCACAAACAGAGGCCACTAACAGGGGAGTTTTGGAGGAAGTAGCTGCAGACTCTGTACTTGAAAGTAGCGGGACGCTGTGAGTGGAGCATTTGGTTCATCTGTGGGTTGTTTGGCTGGCTGACTGTTCTCTGTGTATGGGCTGCTTAGCAGAGCCATGGGGCCCTGAGTAAGCAGGATGCCTTGCTAAAGGCTGAAAGGCTCTTGGTTTTGGAACTTTGATCAGTGCCTTGCCAAAGATGGTAAGGCTCCAACCAATAGCGGCAACTAACAGGAGTGGTTTCAGAGCAAGTGAGAGCAGCTTTCTTTCCAGGTTCAGCAGTATGTGAGATATTAAGATGGCTAGTGATGGAACAGTGGTGATGACCTGCAATGGATGTACTCTCTTTCCTGCTTGAAGACAGAAGGGATTTCCTGTGCATGAAGTGCAAGTTGGTGACTGTGCTGGAGGAAAAGATTCTAGGATTGGAGGGACAAGTTGAGATGCTACTGAGAATCAGCGAAGCTGAGGAGACAGCCAGGTTTGGGAAACACCAAGGAAAAATGGCACTGGCCTCAGACTCAGACTTTAAGGCCAGAAGGGATCATCATGATCATCTAGCTGACTTCCCAGGAATCAGAGAAAGAGAGAAGGTCATAGGAGGTCTGGTGGCTCATAACCACCAGAGGCAAGAGGTCAAAGCAGCATTCTACATAGCTGGAGACAGATAAGGATGGGCAAGCTGTGGCCACTAGAGAGAAGACGATGGGAAGAATTCCACATGGCTAGAAGTTTCAAATTGATACCAGGTTCTTAACATGAAAACTACAGAAGATACCTCTCAAGATCCTGGAGGGCCAAGGGAACGGAAATATGTATGGGATACACATGTGGATGGCAGTTGGGCCCAAACTGTAAGAAAATCAAGCTTGCCCACGAAAAGTTCTCCAACTGTCCAAGGAACACAGACAATCCTTGTTGTAGATTCAATATTCAGAAGAATTAAAGAACATTCTGCAAGGCATAGGTGGACAACAGGACAGTACGCTGCCTTCCCAGAGCCAAGACAAGAGATGTCACTCTAAGACTGGATAGGCTTCTGAAGTCAGTGGGCTAGGTCCATTGGTTATGTTTCATATCAGCACTAATGATACTGTTGTGGGATAACTCACAGATAGAAGATGACTTCAGGGAACTCGGAAACATGCTGAAGAATGTCCAAGCAATCTTCTCTGAGATCCTTCTTGTCCCACAAGCAAGGGAAGACAGAAGGCAGAGGATTCTGGACGTGAATCACTGGCTAGGTAAGCGGTGTAGGGTAAAGGACTTTGGTTTTGTAGAACATTGGTCCACCTTCTATGAGGGGAGGGGGCTGTATAGTTTGGATGGTTTACCACCTCAGTAGAAGGGGAACCAATCTCCTTGGAGACAGGCTGGCTAGAATAGCAAAAGGAGAGGGTAAAAAGAGGGAAGATATGAGCAATGAGCTCAAAATCAAGATGATGAGAACAAAATTAAACAAGGAACCAAAGGACATGAAGAGAAGAAATTCTTGTATTGCCTATACACCAATGCTAGGAGCCTGGGTAAAAAATAAGAGGAACTGGAATTGCTCATATGAGCATAAATTCAACCTAGTTGGTAGTATTGAAACCTGGCGAGATAATTGCAATGTTAAAATCAATGGTTATAACCTATTTAGGAAGGATCGAGAAGGCAAAAGGGAAGGGGGAGTGACATTACCTGCTTCTGAGTCATTGATAACTTGGAAAAAAATTATATTGAAAGCTTAGGGAACAAGATGACCATCTCCTTATGCATCTATCTACATAGTGTAGAAAGAAAAGGTGCATGATCATGGGGGACTTCAATTTCAGTGACATATGCTAGAGGACTAAAACATCCTTGCAATTTTGCAAACATTGCAGATAATTTCCTAACTCAAAAAGCATTGCAGTGAACACCGGGGAATTCTTTATTAGACCCTGTCTAATAAAGGAACTGATCACAGACCTAAAAATTAATGCTAGCTTAGGTACAAGTGATCAAGACTTGATTGCATTTATAATGTGCAAGAAGAATAAAGTCCAGACCAGTAATATACATACTTGGTGCTTTAATAGGGCCAGTTTCACGAACCTGAAAACAATTATGACCCAAACAGCTAGTAGGAAGAATTTAATCAGAAAAATGTGTATGATAATTGGGAATCATTTAAGAACACCTTACTAGACGTCCAAAAAGCCACAATTGAGGAAGAAGACTGTACTGGTTAAAAAAGCAATCTGATTTAGAGTGGAAGTGAAGGCAATCGTAAAAAATAAAAAGATAATATATAACAGTGGTTCTCAAACTGGGGGCCATGAGGTTATTACATGGAGGGTTGCGAGCCGTCAACCTCCACTTCCCGCAGCTCCCACTGGCTGGGAACGGCGAACCGTGGCCACAGGGAGCTGAGGGGCTCCATGCCTGCAGATGCTCCAGGTAAACAATGCATTAGATATTCAATTAAATGATTCCATAGAGTTTAAAATCATCAAATTTTGGTGTAGGCCCATTTATAAGCCGACCCCTGCTCTTTGATGCGTCACTTTTTTATCAAAAATATACAGCTTATGAATGAGTATATATGGTAACTTGATTTTTTTTTAATGAGATTATAAGTTTGGTTGATAAAGGTAATATTGTTGATATAATATACTCAGACTTCCGTAAGGCATTTGACTTGATACTACATGACATTTTGATTAAGAAATAAGAACGATAGAAAATTAGCACTGTTGTCTAAAGTATTGTAGCCATGTTGGTCCCAGGATACAAAGAGACAAGTTGGGTGACATAACATCTTTTATTGGACCAGTTTCTGTTGGTGAAAGAAACAAGTTTTCAAGCTTACACAGAGCTCTTCTCTTACTCCCCACCTTGTCTCTATAAAATGAACATGGCACACAGTAAATGGATTACCAGCTGGCTAACTGATAGGTATCAAAATGTAATTGTAAATGGAGACTCAGAGGGATGTATTTCCAGTAGGGTCCTGCAAGGATCGGTTCTTGGCCCTATGTTGTTTAATGTTTTTATTAATGACCTGGAAGAAAACAAAATAATCACTAATGAAGTGATGGAGCAGCAAATAATGAAGAGGACCGGTCACTGATTACCAGGTGCTCCAAACTGCTCTGAAACTGGGTACCAGCAAACAATGTGTGTTTTAATACAGCTAAATGTAAATGGATACATTTGGAAACAAAGAACATAGGCCTTACTTACATGATGGGGGATTCTACCCGGGAAACAATGACTCTGAAAAAGATTTGAGGGTGTTGTGGATAATCAGCTGAACAAGACCTCCTAGTGTAATGGTGTGGCCAAAAGAGCTAATGTGACCCTGGGATGCATAAACAGGGGAATATTGAGTAGGAGTAGAGAGGTTATTTTACCTCTGTATTTGGGACTCGTGTGACTGCTGTTGGAATAGTGTGTCCAGTTCTGGCACCCACAATTCAGGAAGTATGTTGTTAAATTGGAGAGGGTTCAGAAAAGAGCCACAAGAATGATTCAAGGATTACAAAACCTGCCTTACCGTGACAAACTCAAGGAGCTCAATCTATTAAGTTTAACAAAGAGAAGGTTAAGGGTGACTTGATTACAGTTTATAAGTACCTATATGGGAAACAAACATTTGATAATGGGCTCTTTAATGCTGAAGCTAGACAAAGTCAGAGTGCAAATAAGGCATAAATTTTTAATGGTGAGATTAATCAACCACTGGAACAATTTATACAGAGTTGTGGTGGATTCTCCATCACTGACAATTTTTAAATCAAGATTGGCTGTTGTTCTAAAAGATAGGTTCTAGGAATTATTTTGGGCGAGTTCTATGGGCTGTGTCATACAGGAAGTCAAACTATATGATCACAGTGATCCCTTCTGGCCTTGGAATCTATGAATCTAGATTGATTGATTGGAGTTCTTCTAGCTGATTCAATGCCTTCTTTGATGCATTTGCCATTAGAACACCAGAGTCCTCTCATTTTTAACACTTACTGTACTCCCAAAATGGAAGTTCACTATTGCTTTACATTTCATAACAAGGTACAGACATTGGCAGGTCTCCATAATATGTAAATATTCAGTCTGGTAAGCAAGCTATGACGTAATACATTAAATGAATGACTGAAGTTCTATCAGAAACTTGCTAAGTTCCACTAATGAATGTCAGACCAATTGTAAATAAATAAATTTTGCCAATTAACAAGTAAGCTAACAAACAAAATACTGCACCACAAAGTGCACTGTGGGAAAACAGATTTTATTTCATGGTATATTTGTAAATATTTGGTATTTCAACAAGTAAAGATGTTTTAGTAACGAGACCTTGCTAAAACTTTTTGTTATTAGATCTTTTCTAAGAAGCAGAGAGATCACCACTACTTTGGTTTTGATTTTTATATCTAAAAGAAAGTTCTACTGTAATTATATTAGGAATCTTGCTCTTTAGGGGCAATGTACATAATCAGTTCTTCTAAATATCTAGTCTGGCATCCATTTTTTCCAGACTAGAGGAAGCGGTATTTGTCTCACTTATTAACAATAAATATAAAACATTTAAATTACTTCTAGTGCCAAGCCAAAGTAAATGATAGCTCACCAATACTAAGTGATACACTGCAATATTGGTATTGCTAGACTCTGCTTTTGAATAGCCATTAGAAAGTTACTGAGCAAACAGTATCTCAACCGTACCTCTATCTGATGAAGAGATTTAAATATTGACAAATCAAAAGGCAAAAGATGCTCCTGAATGTTGCTGGTTCCAAAAGGTCCCTCTGTGCCAGTTACCTAGTAATCAAGATTAAAGACAGAATTAATACACAAACCAATCAACACACATATGTTGCAGTGTCTGTTGTAAATTACCAGGATTGAACCATATAAATACAATTACTGAGAACCTTCTAAAATGACAGCCAAAGTTGTTGAAGGATTCCACTGTTAATGACACTTGAACACAATTTAGCATTTAAAAAAAAGAAGGAAAAAAATTAAAGGCAAAAGCCAAACATACAGAAAGCAAGGAGCTGAACTTAAAAGGTCTACACTTAAAACACTGCAGCTGCAGCGCTTCGTGAAGATGCTACTATGCCGACAGGAGAGATTCTCTCGTCAGCATAGTTATTCCCTCTGCGAGAGGCGGTAGCTATGGTGACGGGAGAAGCCCTCCCGTCAACAGCGCTGTCTACACTGGGTATAGGTTGGGAGAACTTCGTCGCTCATGGGTTTATATAAGTTTATAGTGCAGACCTGGCCTAAGGCTGCCACCTTGTATACATTGTAGCACATGGAGTTGTGGCAAAGACTTCATAGTTAAGATGGTCACTAGTTTTCCATTCTAAACTAACTGACACCCTAATCCTCCATTCACTAAAAAAATCTCTCTTCTTGAAATGAAATCAGAAAATTACACATATTTCCCTCCCAGAGTTTCAAGTAGGACAAGGCATTTCCAAGTTGAGAGCTTGGAAAAAGTTGAGTATTGTTAGTTTTCTGCAAACTGAAGCGCAAATCTAGAAACTCCAAATTGGTTTTATTTGCTTGTCTTCAATTAATATTAGTACCAATACAGAAGGTTCGGAAATACTTGCCATGAACATCTGAATTTGAGAAGTCTGCAGGATATCTTGCTTGGACTCATCTGGGGTTTGCAAGCTCTTAAGGAGCTGACATGCTCTAGGCACAAGCGATCAGAACTTCAGTGCCAAGTTTACAATGGCGCCAGTGGAGCCATGGTGCCGGGCCCATGCTCAGAAGGGGCCCCAGCCTGCTCTGCTTGCACTGCGCCCTGAGACCCCACCAGCCTGCTGTCTCCCCCCACCCTGCCCACCACTTGCTCCTCTTGCTCTGCCCGCCGAGGGCGCCTCTTCACCCCCTGTCCCCACCCACCGGCTTCTCTCTGCCCCCTAGGCAGACCCCAGTGAATCTCTGGCTCCGGGCAGTCTCTGCTTCCCACCACCTGTGGGGCCCCACCTGTCTCCCTGGAGCTGAGCCATCTGGGACTGGTGCAGAATCCTGGCCAGTCTCAGTCAGTTGGGGGGAACAGTATGGGAGGCTTGGCTGGGCCCCTCCAGGCAAGTGGGTCCTGAGGGAGGCTGGCTGGGGCAGGCCCTGGCCTGGCTGATCGCACTACTCCCGAGGGGCCAGAGCGATTCCCTGCCTCAGGACCTGCACTGGTGGCTCAGCCCGGCAGTCAGTCGCCTCCCAGCAGGGCCAGTGAATGCCACAGGGAGGCAGGGCATGGGGGAGGGTGTGTCTGGAGGGCCTGGGGTGGGGGGTGCTGGGCTGTGAGGGAGGATGTGTGTGTGCTGGGGTACTAAGGAGTGGGGGTTCTGTGTGGGGTGCTGTGCAGTTGTGGTGGGGCTGTGGGCGGGGGGGCCAGGATGTTGTTGTGCAGAGCGCTGTGTATTTGTGGCAGGGTCGGGGGGAAGGGGCGCTGGGTATAGTGGGTCCGGGGAGCTCTGGTCATAGGGAATCGGAGGGCTGTTCCAGTGTTAGGTGGGGGGGCTCTGTGGCGTGGCATGGGCCCACCCCCGAGGGGAAGGGGCATACTGGCAGCACAGAACTGGGTAGGCCACTGTGTGTCTGGCTACTGCGGTTTGTAAATAGTGCCCTCACACTGGGCACTATGCTATGCCCCTGGCCAGCCGCTCACTCCAGGGACTGACCCCCCTGCACCATGCTCCATTGCCCCCGGGGGGCCCACAAATATGTTGGGCGCCGGGCCCACAAAAGGCTAATCTGGCTCTGCATAATTTACAGGGTCAGAAAATACCACTGGGGCCAAAGAACACAGGTTTCTCTCTCTGTGTAAATTTTGTAGCATTGGAGCTGCAAGGCTGGGGAATGGAAAGCTCCATAGAACTGGAACTGCAGATGCGTCTTTGCTTTCACAGAGCACAAAAGCTTCTGATGAAGTTTCCATATTCTCCCCAGCTGTTCATTTTTGCCTATTAAGGAACTGGACTCCCCCACTGCTCCCTGACACTAACTATTCTAATCCCAGATAAAAAAAATGATTCAGATTTAATTAAGGGTGCAAGAACATAACATGAGTGCTTTAACTTAAGTATTCTTGAAAGGTCATCTTTACAGCTGGACTTCCAGAAGCTGTAAGTTCCGTTGGATAGATTTAAATCAGAAATCAGATAAGACAGGGAAGTTGTTCTCTTTTTGCTATGAAGAGTAAAAAAAATCTGATGAGCTCTCAATTTTTGTACATCAGAACTGAGGAAAACCTTTCCAATTCACTCCAAATTTGGCAGAAGAAAAATCTGCCATGTCTCCAGACTGAACCTACTAATTGAGGCTGCCATATGAGCTTTTATTGTTAAGATTACAAGGGGCTAAAATTGATTTTTAATGGAAACTCAGTTGCAACTCTCAACTACGGAACAGTTACTATTTACAATTACAGATATAAAACAATGAAGTGAGAATGTTGGGGGGGGCCAGAGTTTTTATAACTTCTACATTAGACGGACAGTATCACGGAGTTATGTGCGTTCCCAAAGGCCAACCAAGGCTCAGAAAGATTACATGGTTGTATGCCTATGTACAAAGCGCCTACAGTGGGGCTCTAGGGATGCCATGTCATGCAGGAAAATATCAGCTGCTATGTGTTGTTGCTTCTAGGCACAATAAAGTGAAGATTCTGGGCCACCTAATCAGCATTAATATTGGCGTTTCCATGCTTTCAAAGGATTAAGTGACACTGACAGCACACCATTAATTTCTAGTGCAGAGGTGGGCAAACTATGGCCCGTGGGACCCTCCTGCCCGGCCCCTGAGATCCTGGTCTGGAAGGCTAGCCCCCGGCCCCTTCCCTGCTGTTCCCCCTCCCCCGCAGCCTTAGCTCACTGTGCCACTGGTGCAATGCTCTGGGCGGCGGCGCTGCGAGCTCTTGCTGGGCACAGCAGCTGCAGAGCCGCGGCCTGACCTGGTGCTCTGTGCTGTGCAGTGGCGTGGCGTGGCGTGGCTGGCTCCAGCTGGGCGGCACGGCTGCCTGTCCTGGTGCTCTGGGCGGCGCGGCTGTAGCACGCCAGCCACCTGTGCTCCAGGCAGCACGGTAAGGGAGCAGGG
>NW_020664583.1:7828533-7906165 GCF_002925995.2 Terrapene triunguis
GGGGGGGGGGGGTCGGATGGGGGCAGGGGCCGGGCCACGCCTGGCTGTTTGGGGAGGCACAGCCTCCCCTAACCATCCCTCCATACAATTTTGGAAATCCAATGTGGCCCTCAGGCCAAAAAGTTTGCCCATCCCTGTTCTAGTGTATACTGAAGGAAACAATGTCTACATTATTTACATCAATACATTCTACCTTTAAATATTTGAGTCTACATGTGAAATCCAGAATATGACCTAGATCAGTTTTGGCATCTCCATTAGCGCACGTAGGTTTCCCCTGGTGCAATTGTTGAGTGATAGCATATAACTGCAATGGTCTGAGGCTGAAGACCTCTCCAGCCATTAGTAATTGTTCTCCTGAAAAACAAGAGTACAGTGATATTAAACACGGAGTCATAATATTTTAAGATTTCATCCAAAGGGATAAACAGCTGATGCCCACCACTGCTGTGGGGAAGGGGCAAGAGAGGAGAATTACGGTGGTGGTGGGCACCTCATGCTGGAGATTTAACTAGTTGCCCTTTACACCCTAGCTCTGACTGAAGTACTGAAGCAACATCCACATGTTTTGCCATTTAAAACAAATATTCGAAGAACAGAAAACTATGGACTTCTTGCATTAGAAAATCTAAATGTTTAAAATAGGCCCTTCAGCCACAACAGGCCAAAACCTCCTCATGGAGTTAAAGCCATACTCCCATTAACTTTAATAGACCAGGATCAGACATACTGAAGCTTATTTATCTAATGTAAAAGATCACTCTTTCTCCAAGCTATCCTTAGATAAATTCCCGAACAATTAACATTAACCATTCCATTTGCAGAACAGTTCCTTTTAATAAAACATATTTACCGACTTCACAGCATTTGCTGTATACAATGGGGAATTATAGAAAACATTTATAATGGCTATACTGGTAGGTCTAAGGCTCCCACTGTACTCACAATGTCAAAATGAACTCCCACTATCTGAAATACAACATGCATCCCCACTTATCCTGATTTTCCATCAACATTTCTTCTCACTCTAGTACTCTTATTTTGGACTGGTTTTCAAATAGTAAGAAATAGCATCAGATTGTCAGCCCTCATGGACACCTGAAAATTCTATCCTGACTATAGCCAATAAACTACAAATACACTGCTCTGGAACTATTAGCATTTCTCCTCTCACTCAGAAGCAGCAATTAGACATTAAGGACAGGACAGGCATCAGTTTTCATAATAAACTTTATAAATTATGGATGGGGTTTCCAAAAGCACTCAGTCAATGATTCTCACCCCCACCCTGCCTCAATGGGAGCAGAGGAAGGCCAGCTGCAGAGGTCTTTGGAAATCTCATCCTAAGTGCTAAAGTTACAAACTAATGCCAGGTTCTGCTTTGCTACTGGCACATCAGTGTAAACCTAGAGCAATTCCGTTGATGCTAATGAGGTTGCATGTACTGCAAGTCAGGATAGAATTTTGTCCTTTAACTATTATTTTAAAGAGCTACAAAATTTTCTGAATACTACCTTTGAAACGGTTTTACAATTTCATAAGTTCCCTACTGCTGCAATACTGACCAGCTCTATCAGCAGCAAAAGCATGAGATAACTCACTACACTAATGGAAAAGGCATTCAGTCTCCAAGTCTCAGGAAAGAATGCCTTTTAACAAGCTGATTAGGATGCATTCACGATACTATAATTATGAGGTTAACTAAACTATTAAATTAGAAGTACAAAATAGACACAAATTTATGTACAGTGAACACATTAAATTTTAATTCAGCTTATGCTAAAATATTATTGATTAATATGGAAAAAACATGTGTAAGTTGCAAGAGGAAGTGTTGGAATAATATGCCATGTCAAGAGGTTTTATGAAAGTTTCCTGGCGAGGGCACCCAGGGCTCATCATATAAGAGTTCTGAGTTTGGGAGAAGTTTCAGTAAGTCCATTCCAAGAGCCGGGGAGGGCAGACTCATGGCAGTGTCTATTTACTGCATTTCCACGTTGCTGTTGAGAGCATCTTTACAAGCCAGCATTGACAATGGCCCAGCATTGTTCAAACTAAAATACATCTGTCCATATGGAGTACGCAAAGAGTTGATAGCAAGAGACAGAGGGGAGGAGAGCAAAAAAGAACTAAAGAAAACATGATCCACAACATTCAAAAGGGAAATCTATATCTGGCTGCCTGGAGACACGTCACTCCATGTATATTCATATACAATATAATTTTAAGAAAATTTGCATACCAAATACACACTATTGTTCTCTGTTAAATTCTAGGCAATTCGTTACAGTACCTCTGTGAAAGAGCTCTTCAGCCAACGCAGCTGTGATCCCATTGATTTCCTGCAAAGAACAAAGCACTGTAACTGACTAATTTAAATGTTTTCCATTCTTCAAATGTTAACACTTCTGACATTTATCAGAAATCTCCCTTTCCTACCATATTAGAAGATCTTCAGAAATATCTTAAAAAATGAAGTATTGAGACCATAATTATATCTTATGGATGTTTTTATAATGCTAAAGTCACTAAGGAAATAACCTGCAATAATTTTGAAAATTAAAATAGTCTTAAATTAGATAAAGAAAGACAGCATTAGACTATAGTTAAATAGGCACATTCTTAACTAGATGTCTTTACTCTTTTAAATGTAACAGATGCTAGAGTAAATATTACCAAAAATATTAGCTTACTTTCAAGTAGTGCTAATTCCTTATACAAGTTCTAGTAACCACTCATTGCTGAGAAATGTCAAGACGACTATTTTGAAAAGAGGTCTTGGAATAAGCTATTCATTTATTAAACATTCAAGAATTCCTCTCCTATGTCAGACTGAGACTGCATGCCACTAACATGGAAAAGATGCTTTCTTTGGCTTGCACAGGTGTGAAGAAAGGGATAGCTATAGAAAAGGCAATTAAATTCATTCTTCTAGACTTTTCTTCAACATATTTGCTTTTTGACAGCATAAATGCTGTGCCACATCCTTCCCCCTGCCCCCCCCCCAACTCTGGCATCACCATTAATGCAGCCCCAGGAGTCAACAGGTAGGTGTGTAGACAACTTTGGAAGGGAGGATGAGGGCAGAAAAATTTCAATAGAGGGATGTCAACATTTCTGCCTCCCCAAGTCCATAAAGGAGGGGAATGAAAGGCACCAAGATGGGGAATGAAATATTTCCCACCCACGATGAGCAACGATCCTATGGAAATTCAGAGGCTGTTTTGGACACAATGGAACAGTAATAAGATAATTCTTGTATTGATTCTGTTAGACACAAAGAAAGCCCTGCAAAAACAGTATTAGAAGTAAACCTTCATGCAATAGTTAATCTTAACCTTGAAATATTCATATCATTTATAACAGAGGAAGCAACAGAAATCAAATGATTCTTAATTCAGTACTCATCCAGAAGTTTACTTTGTCCACAGATAGCTCTAATGCTTCATAACAAGGGAATAAAGACACAAAGAGTCCATCAGCTACACACTACTTTGCTCATTTATTGAAGTATTTTAGAAAATATGCTCCTAAAATATAAACTGAACTGAAACTGCACTATGTATCAGCCTAAAATGTTCAAACCAAATAAACTTAGGATGAAAAGCTACAAAAACTGCATTCTAAAAAATAATTCAGTGGCACAGAATTGTTCTTGCTCCTGTTTTAAATGAACAAATTACAACAGTAATTCGTAGCACATATGCACTTGGAGACAAAGCTGTACAAACACCAGTTAATCCTCACCACCTCACTGGTAATGTAGAAAAGCAAGTTTTTCCATCTGTAAGATATGAACAAGTTAAATGACTTTGCCCAAGGCCACATAGCAATCAGCTTGTGGCTAAAGAGTCCTCCTTCCAATGGCAGACCTGGGAGGTGGGGAAACAGAAATCTGTCTCTAGCACTGCTCTAATCATATTTCTATTTGTCTAGTTCACAGCAGTCTTCTGTTCACAGGATCAGTTTTCAGCTGCACTTCCAGGAGCACCCATCCTCTTTTCTTTGCTACAAGATTTTCTAAGTTTAGCAGAGGAGAAATTCAGGTGTCAAAAGTAAAGTGTAGGACTGTGCAACAAGTTTCTCTATGGATACAAATTCTGTGCTTGAGTAATAAGAGTATAGCAGTAGGAATATACTACCAACTGCCTCACAAGAATGGTGATGGTGATTGTAAAGTGCTCAAGGATATTAGAGGGGCTACAAAAACAGAAACCCCAATAACGTGTGATTTCAACTATCCCCATATTGACAGGGTACATGACACCTTAGGAAGAGATGCAGAGATAAAATTTCTAGACACCATTAATGACAGCTCCTTGGAACAGCTAGTCTTGGAACCTGCAAGGGTAGAGGCAATTCTTAATTTATTCTTAAGCAGTACACAGGTTCTGGTCCAAGAGGTGAAAACAGCTGAACCACTCTCTAACAGTGACCATAATGTAATTAAATTGAACATCCTTGTAGGGAGGAAAATACCAAAGAAACCCACCACAGTAGCATTTAACTTCACAAAGAGGAACTACACAAAAATGAGGAAGCTAGTTAAATGGAAATTAAAAGAAACAGTCACAAAAGTGAAATGCCTGAAAGCTGTATGGAAACTTTTTAAAAACATTGTAATAGAGGCTTAAACTAAATGTATACCCCAAATTATAAAACACCATAAAAATGCCACCATGGCTAAAAAGAGTAAAAGAGGCAGGCAGAGACAAAAAGACATCCTTTAAAATTTGGAAGTCAAATCCTACTGAGGAAAATAGAAAGGAACAAACTCTGACAAGTCAAGTGTAAAAGTATAATTAGGTAGGCCAAAAAAGAATTTGACAAGAAATTAGCAAAAGATGCAAAAACTAACAGCAAAAAAACCCCTTTTTTTAAGTACATCAGAAGCAGGAAGCCAGTGCGGCCACAGGACAATCAAGGTGCTAAAGGAGCACTCCTGAAAGACCAGGTCCTTGCAGAGAAGCTAAATGAATTATTTGAATCCATCTTCACTGGAGAGGATGTGAGGGAGATTCCCACATCCTTTTAATTGATAAATTAAACAGCAATAAGTCACCAGGATCAGATGGGATTCACCCAAGAGTTCTGAAGGAACACCAAATTAGAACAACAAGGAGTCCGGTGGCACCTTAAAGACTAATAGATTTATTTGGGCATAAGCTTTCGGGGGTAAAAAACTACTTCTTCAGATGCATGGAGTGAAAATTACAGATACAAGCATAAATATGTGCCAGTATATTTATGCTTGTATCTGTAATTTTCACTCCATGCATCTGAAGAAGTGGTTTTTTACCCACGAAAGCTTATGCCCAAATAAATCTGTTCGTCTTTAAGGTGCCACCGGACTCCTCCTTGTTTTTGTGGATACAGACTAACATGGCTATCCCTAGGATACTAAACACCAAATTGCAGAACTACTAATTGTGGTATGGCAATTATAGGCCAGTAAACCTAACTTCAGTACCAGGCAAATTGGTTGAAACTACAGTGAAAAACAGAATTATCAGATACATAGATGAACACAATATGTTGGGGAAGAGACAACACAGCTGTTGTAAAGGGAAATCATTCCTCACCAATCTATTAGAATTCTTTGAGGGTGTAAACAAGCATGTGCACATGGATGATCCAGTGGATATAGTATACACAGACTTGCAGAAAGCCTTTGACAACATTCCTCACCAAAGGCTCTTAACCAAGTAAGCAGACATGGGGTAAGAGGGAAGGTCCTCTAATAGATCAGTAACTGGTTAAAAGATAAGAAACAAAGGGTAGGAATAAATGGTCAGTTTTCACAATGGAGAGTGGTAAATAGCGGGGTCCACCAATGATCTGTACAGGGACCAGTGCTGTTCAACATATTTATAAATGATCTAGAAAAAGGGGTAAACAGTGAGGTGGCAAAGTTCGTAGATTTTATAAAAAATTACTCAAGATACTTAAGTTCAAAGCTGACTGCCTAGATTTCCAAAGGGATCTTACAAAACTGGATATATGGGCAACAAAATGGCAGATGAAATTCAATTTTGATAAATGCAAAGCAATGCACACTGGAAAACAATCTCAATTATCCATACAAAATGATGGGGGTCTAAATTAAACGTTACCACTCAAGAAAGAGATCTTGGAGTCATCCTGGACAGTTCTCTGAAAACATCTGCTCAGTGTGCAGCGGCAGTCACATAAAGCTAACAATGTTAGGGACCATTAGAAAAGGAATAGAAAATAAGACAAAAAATATCAGACCACTAAATAAATCCGTGGTACACCCACACCTTGAATACTGTGTGCTGTGCAGGTTGCCCTATCTCAGAAAAAGATATATTAGAATTGGAAAAAGTACAGAAGGGCAACAGGGAATAAGGAAGTGTTATTTACCCCTTCACATAACACACAAGCCAGGAATCAACCAATGAAATTAATAGGTAGCAGGATTAAAACAAACATAAGGAAGCACTTTTTCATACCATGCTCCGTCAACCCTTGGAACTCATTGCCAGGGAATGTTGTGAAGGCCAGAAATATAACTGGGTTCAAACAAAAATTAGATAAATTCAAGAAGGATAGGTCCATCAATGCCTATGAGCCACGCTGCTCACGGACACAAATCCATGCTCTGAGTGTCCCCAAACCTTTAACTGCCAGAAGCTGGGACTGCAAGACGGGGGATGGATCACTCAATAATTGCCCTGTTCTCTGTTCATTCCCTCCGCAGCATCTGGCACCAACCACTGTCAGAAGACAGGATGCTGGGCTAGACTGACCATTGGTCTGACTCAGCATGGCCAGTCTTATGTTATAGAACAGGGGTAGGCAAACTTTTTGGCCCGAGGACCACACCTGGGTATGGAAATTGTATGGTGGGCCAGGAATGCTCATGAAATTGGGAGTTGGGGTGCGAGAGGGCTCCGGCTGGGGGTGCGGGCTCTGGGGTGGGGCTGGGGCTGAGGAGTTGGGGGTACAGGAGGGTACTCCAGGGTGGGACCGAGGAGTTTGGAGGGCAGGAGGGGGATCAGGGCTGGGGCAGGGGGTTGGGGCATGGGAGATCAGGCTCCAGGTAGCGATTACCTCAAGCAGCTCCCAGAAACAGTGGCATGTACCCTCTCTGGCTCCTACGCAGCGGTGAGGCCAGGCAGCGCTGCACACTGTCCTGTACGCAGGCGCCTCCCCTGCAGCTCCCATTGGCTGCGGTTCCCAGCCAATGGGAGCTGCGGGGGCAGTGCCTGCGGTGAGGGCAGTGTGCAGAGCCCCCTGGCTGCCCCTACGCATAGGAGCCGGATGGGGGACATGCCGCTGCTTCTGGGAGCTATGCAGAGTGGGGAAAGACCTCTACCCCGCTCCCCGGCTGAAGCGCAGGAGCAGGGCAAGCCCCGGATTCCACTTCCCGGCAGGAGCTCCGGGGCCAGATTAAAACATCTGGAGGGCCAGATGTGGTCCCCGGGCCATAGTTTGCCCACCCCGTTATAGAATCATAGGACTGGAAGGGACCTCGAGAGGTCATCTAGTCCAGTCCCCTGCACTCATGGCAGGTCTAAGTATTATCTAGACCATTCCTGACAGGTGTTTGTCTAACCTGCTCTTAAAAATCTCCAATGATGGAGATTACACAACCTCCCTAGGCAATTTATTCCAGTGCTTAACCACCCTGACAGTTAGGAAGTTTTTCCTAATGTCCAATCTAAACCTCCTTTGCTGCAATTAAAGCCCATTGCTTCTTGTCCTATCCTTAGAGGTTAACAACAATAATTCTCCTCCCTCCTCCTTGTAACAACCTTTTATGTACTTGAAAACTGTTATGTCCCCCTCAGTCTACTTTTCCAGACAAAACAAACCCAATTTTTTCTATCTTCCCTCAAAGGTCATGTTTCTAGACCTTTAATCATTTTTCTTGCTCTTCTCTGGACTTTCTCCAATTTGTCTACATCTTTCCTGAAATGTGGCGCCCAGAACTGGACACAATACTCCAGTTGAGGCCTAATCAGCGCGGAGTAGAGTGGAAGAATTACTTCTCGTGCCTTGCGTACAACACTCCTGCTAATACATCCCAGAATGATGTTTGCTTTTTTTGCAACAGTGTTACACTGTTGACTCATATTTAGCTTGTGGTCGACTATGACGCCCAGATCCTTTTCCACAGTACTCCTTCCTAGGCAGTCATCATGTTCTTAAAGGGCTGCTGGAAGGTATATTTATTTAGCAGAATTGCTAAGTTAATATTTAGGGGTTTTTGATGTGTAACTAACGTAAATATTTAAAAGTATTCTAGAACAGCCAAACAAAAAGATTTTATGAGTTCATACATCAACCCAGATTTGCCTACTGGGAAAAGAGGTATAACTTAAGCAGCACTGCACTTTGCTGCTAACACACAAGTACTATCCAAAGACAGAATGAGGGTCGATGTCTAGATAGCTAACCCCAGTTCTAATATTTTTAAAATAAAGATGAGTGGATAAATACATAGCAGTAAGTAAGTTTCAATGAGCTGGGTTGGATATATTCCCAGACACAAAGGGGAAAGTAGTCTAGAACAAGAGCAGAGGACTGGGGATTGGGACTCCAAGTCCTCTTTTCATCTCTAGCACTGACTTGCCAGATGGTCATCGGCAAGTCTCAACCTCTGTCCCTGAGTTTGAACAACTGTAAAATGTTATTACAGTGCTTCTCATTAGGTATACTTAGGCTTGGAAGGATTAGATTATTATTGGTAAATGTCAATAAATGCTGATTTCAGCATACAAAGAGAAACCGAGGAAAAACTACTGCCCTGGATAATAATCTAAATGTACAGACAGGCAAAGCAAGAAAAGTGCTGCTTGAGAACTTATTAGAGTTTGATTGAAGGATATTTACTTTGTATATTTTGATATGTGATATTTACAATTTGTGTATTAACTGCTATAAAGCTTTAAAACTTTTTGAATCTCATCTACTGTCATTAAATTGTCTGACCCCTCATACATATTCCCCCCATAATTTCTCACAACTGTGAAAATTTAAAAATAAACATTCTTATTATGTCAAAGTTATAAAAAAATAAAAATCAAATTCTTGCAAGCCTAGGTATAGTAAGGGTTTGTAAAGCACTCTGAACCCTGAGGTACTCTGAATTAAATTATTAGCTTTCATGCTAAACTAAAAATCAATTTAAATAGAGTATTACACATGCTGTTACAGTTTAGATGCTCAATGTCAGACACATAAGGTTGACTTTCAGAGGTGTGGGGCAAGCACAATTTCAGCAGCAGTTATAGGTATACAGCACCTTTGAAATTCACACCTCCTAGTATCTCAAATTGGGCAGCCACAGTTAAGAAACAAAAACAATGTGTGTTTGAAAACAATACTTTTTTTTAAAGAATATAGGTTAAATTGCCTACACAATAATGCTTTGTACATCCACTATATAAGTACGTCCATTTGAAATCAAACACCTTCCAAAACATTAATGGATCAAAATATTAACCCCCATTATACAGATAGGGGAAATAAAGTACAGGGAGATTAAGTGACTTGCTCTTGGTCACACAAGAAGCCTGTGCAGAGTCAGACTAGAACCCAGATCTATCTCCTAATCTTGTATTTTAAACACTATGCCATGTCACTATGCAGTTATAATATTTTTTTAAAATTGTCATTTAATTTAAACCAGTACTTCTGCTCAAAATGGCAGATCAATAGCAATAATATGGAACAAAACCTCTATTTACTCCACTCAACCATTGTAAACTCATTTATGATCACATTATGTGTTTTGAAATGGTTTTGCTTTGGTCACTAAAGCTTAATCAACGTACTTAACTGATCATTTGTGACTCAATTCCAAAACCTCTGCATTGAACTATAATTAATGCTAGGTTTTTGTCATGGATAGTTTTAGTAAAAGTCATGGACAGGTCACAGGCAATAAACAAAAATTCATGGAAGCCCATGACCTGTCCCTGACTTTGACTAAAAATATCCCTGACAAAAGGGATAGGTGGATTCAGCACCCACTGCTGCTGGGCTCCCGGGTCCTCCACCGCCGCGGCTGGGCAGCTGTGGGGGGTCTCTCACCAGGCTGGGAGCTGTGGGGGCGGGGCTGGCTAGGAGCTCCAGCCCTGGTGCAGAAAATGTCTCAGAGGTCAGTGGAAGTCACAGATTCCGTGACCTCTGACACATAATCGTAGCCTTAACGATAATGATCCACCCCATCACATATCCATCCATTTAAAGCAATTACTACTTGTCCTTCCTGCTCAAACCCAATGCATGTTCCTCTTCGTAATGTCTGCTTAGCCTTACAACACAACAGCATGCTACAAAAAGGAGAAACCCAATCACAAGAGATGAATGAACCATTTTCAATCTGTGAACCACAATAAGAAGTTATTGCTTCTTACTTAGAATATTATAGCAGAGAATGTTTGATCTGCTGTGTAGAGATATTTCTCTAGAGGCCACTCCATCAGTATGATTTCCTGGAGAGAGACCATTTTTCTTCATTTGGCCTACTGGAAGCTGTCTTAATATGAACCATAGTTCTAACCACTAACTATTAAGCAAGGTTGGGTTCAATTACATAATGTTCCTTTTGAGACCTAACAATATTGATTTCAGACTAACAATTAATGCAACTGCAGATTCATTCAGAGCACCAGAGTATCACTCCAACATATTTTTCATGTCAAAGGCCCTGTCCACATTATTTGCTAGTACAGTTTCAATAACAGTAGGGACAGCGTCAAAGATTTCATTGGAAAAGCTCATTCTATGGCCTAACTTTTTATGTTGCCCAAATCCTGAAAAGGGAGTGATTTTAAAGCTGTTTTGTTTAATTAAGTAAAAAAAAACACAAAAGCCCAAGCTACTTCAAAATTAGGGTGTAAACTTTCACTGGACTCCTGCTCTTCTCATTGACTCAAATGGGCAAGATACCACAGTGAGAGGGCACTTTATAAATACCTAGATAGCTAGGATGCAACTTACATATAAATGAAAGTGTAAGAAGTGTGACAACAATTTGGGTGCAGCAATGGGGAACTTGACCAGAAGCATTTGCAGGTAAACTTCTAATTCCTTCTCTCTTTTCTCCACCAGACTTTTGGAATTTTTCCCAATAATCTTCTTTGGAGGGAGCAGGTTTTTATCTATCTTCTTTTCTGAAACAAGCTGTAGAAACAGAAATATTATAAGTTATTACCCAAGTAGTTTTTGATCTTGCAAGAAGGATGTAATATTGTACAACTTAAGATATTAAGAGAATGTTTTCTTTTTTCCTGTAACATTTCTCTGAAACTGCAGTTACTTGGCTACTTATCTCAATTTCTATAAATTTCAGACAGTTTTTTTGGAGGGAGATAAGAATATTAGAACATGAAAACAACAACAGTAAGTTTAACAAAATAATAAGTATATTTTATTTTGGCAGTCAGTGTCTGCAAACGTTTGAACCCCAATCTTCGCCAGCCTCCCCAAAAACATCAAGTACAACCACCAGCATTGTTCCACAAGATCAGGGGTAGTCAACTGGCAGACCACGGGCCAAATCCACACTGCCAGATGCTTTCGAATGGACCGCAAAATCTTTTTATTTACTTATTTCGGTGTGAAAAATGTTTCTCTGGAGTCTGGACCTTGAATTCCATATTTTGATATTGCTGTTTTAAATCAGTACAGGTTGGTAGGTATTAGAAATTACTATCCAATGGCTGCTCATTTGTAACCCATATGAAGCAAGTCTTTGGTCTGAAACCAGCTTCTGGTGAACAGATCACATACGGCACTCAGGGCCAGCTCCAGGCACCAGCCCACCAAGCATGTGCTTGGGGCGGCACCTGGAGGGGGGCGGTGCGGCGCTCCGGCCCGAGAGCGGGGCCACAACCGGGCTCACTGCCCTCCCCGCGGCGCTCTGGCCGCCGGGGAGAGCGGAGCCCCGGCCGGGCTCGCTGCCCTCCTCCCGGCGCTCTGGCCGCCGGGGAGAGCGGAGCCCCGGCTGGGCTCGCCGCCCTCCTCCCGGCGCTCCGGCCGCCAGCGGAGCCGCGGCGCGCTCGCCGCCCTCTGCCCGGCGCTCCGGCCGGTCGGGGAGAGCAGGCCCGCGGCCAGGCTCGGCGCCCTCCCCTGCCGCGCTCCCCGCGGGGGAGGGGGGTCACGGCGGGAGGCTTTTTTGCCAGAGCCAGCCCTGACGGCACTCTCAGCAAAGTGTAAGGATTAGAATCTGCATGGTTGGTTCTAGGGTTTGGTGACAAGCAGATGCTAACTTCCAGGGGGCGCCATAATGCTTTTATTTGTTTTTGCTTTGCACTAATTAAGCAGGTTTGTTTGGATTTTTCCCCCTCCGCTGACTGGATAGCTGTGGTTGGGTTTAGGGCTTTTTTTTTTTGGCTTGATCCGGGAGGCAATGAAAACATTCTTCATCCTAGCAAGCCAAATGGCCAGGGCTCCGCCTAATAGTTGAACTACCTTCTTATTGGCCGATATGGTCCCTCCAAGGGAGTATAGAAGAGGCAGACTGTATTGCTTGTGCAGTGAGGACTTCATTTTGCAATTCAGTTAATCTGCTCTTTCATTAACACTACATCTCAAAGGCCAAATATTCCCTTACTTTATATTTTTTTTATAAGGATGTCAGTAAGCTTGTGCCATGGAGCAAGATTTGACAAGTTATTTATTTTGCAAGAGCTCAAGACCAGTCTTCTGATCTTTACCTTTTCATGCAAGTCATGGAAGTCACTGTAACGATGTTTGACTGTCCACTGATGACTCCCAACACTGACTTGAATAATGTATACCTAAAGAAAGCAAACAGCAAAGTTAGGTACTTGAGGAGCATTTAAACTCAGCTACCATTTATTTGTATGATTTAAAGGTGAACCACAAATATTTCAAAATCCCACCATTTTCTGCACCATGCTCTGAACATTTCCTCTAGCCAGGATAAATGGTTCTTCAGAAGCACCTCGCACAACTCTAAAAGCTAACATCTCTCTTCCAGGTCTACCAAAATCATGCTCAGTGTGACAACCTAGCATTCACCATGTACAGACTTCACAGCTACCATGAAACTCCAGCAGAACTCTGAGAAGCCTAGGCAAGTCCATTTAATGATTTTTCAGTTTTTTAAATAACTGTATTCCCTTTGAGGGTATAGAAACTGAGAAGCCAGAAACGATAAACAGAATTACTCAAGGCCCAATGAGCTTGCTCCAGGCTATGACAGAGCTTCATCGCAGGTGTGACTGTGCATGATGGGCCATTATAGTTAAGCTGGAACCAACTGACATTGGGGGGACCCAAAAAGTATTTTATTATGGATGTGCTGAATAGGTGAACCTTAAGTTTTTCATTTGCAGATGACCTTTTACAGCCATGTTGATTGGTTCTAAAGGAAACTTACAATCCACCTTCTGACGGATTGGAAGGAAGCCATCATGATGAAACCTGGAAGGTGTTGGAAGAAGATAAAAGGGGCAGCAGAGGTGAACCCTGAACCAACAGAGCCAATCTCCATGTGTATAACAATGGGAAAACACAAAAGTTAAGGCACCACATCTGTTCAACTTTCTTCTAGAATGTGCATGAAGCGAATAATCAGCTGATCAGTGAGCCTTGAAATCACTTGATACTGTATAATCAGGAATGTGGAAGAGACCGCAGGTCACGTGGTCCCATTTCACAGCTGCTGGAACTCAATGGAACAGTTCTATCACTAATCACATTTGAAAAAAAAATTACTCATGATCAGTTTTCAAATCTTCTTAATAAATGAAGAATGCCTTTGTTTTATGTAATCAGCCCAGAAGACTAGCATACAGGATATTAAAATAGACTACAATTTACACTTTAAAAGTGGTCAAAGACACTTAATTGTTCATGAAACATCAGAATTTATAGTATGTTAGTATGCTACAAGAAAAATGAGTTCTACAACAGAATGCAATCAAGAAGTCTACCTAGTGCACAGCAGCTGCTACAGAAAACATTGCTTGGGTGTTTGAAGTACAGTAATGAAAAGACAGAAGTTAGGTCATACAAAGAATTACAAACTCATCTGAGAGTCCTGTGGAACCTTATAGACTAACAGATGTATTGGAGCATAGGTTTATGCTAAGCTTTCAGGTTAGCTTTACCAAGGTTTATGCTCCAATACATCTGTTAGTCTATAAGGTGCCACAGGACTCTTTGTTGCTTTTTACAGATCCAGACTAACACGGCTACCCCTCTGATACTTGAAACTCATCTGAGTATTGTGCCCAATTATAAAGTCTCAAAGGGCATGGTGGAACTTGCACTCCATGAGAAACTGTAAAGCCTACAGGTCTACACTGAAAACACTGCATAGGCGCAGCTGCACCACTGGAGTGCTTAAGTAAAGATGCTTCTACGGTGACGCAGTGTAGTTAATCCACCGCCGCGAGAGGTGGTAGCTATGTCGACAGGAGAAGCTCTTCCGCCGACATAGCGCTGTCTACACCGGGGGTTAGGTCAGTATAACTGTTCCTTAGGGGTGTGGATTTTTCACACTCCTGAGAGACATAGTTATACCGATATAAGTCCATAGTGCAGTGTTCTTCACTGCAAGGCCCGCGAGCCAGTGGCGGCTCCCATCGACCCTAAGTGCAGCTCCCTGTCAATCGCGCTCTCTGGCGGTGCAGTGGAGCTGCAGCTAAGGCAAGCTCCCTGCCTACCCCGGCCCCACGCTGCTCCTGGAAACGGCCAGCATGCCCCCGCAGCTCCGGGGGATAACAGGGGAAGCAGAGGTCTCCACGCGCTGCTCCTGCCTGCAAGCACTGCCCCCGCAGCTCCCCTTGGCCTGAAACAGGGAACTGTGGCCAATGGGAGTTTGGGGGCCATGCCTGCAGAAAGGGGCAGCATGCAGAGCCATGTGTCCCCCCAGGGGCTGCGTTGGCCCCTTCCGGGAGTGGCTTGGGGCTGGGGCCATCCGAAGTAACTGCCACCCCCTTCAATGGGCAGGTTCTGAATAGCTCTTCCACCACCCAACCTGCAGCCTCCAGGAGCCAGCCCCCAATACCCCCTCCTGCAGTCCAAGCCCCCTCCCAGAGCCCGCATCCCATAACCCCCCTTCAACCAACAAAGAACTCTGAGTGTTCAATCGTCTGTGTCAGGTTAAGGTGGCTCTCATATTGAAGGTTTTTTGTCAAAGCGGACCCCACTTCAAAAACAGTGAAGAGCACTACTGTAGTGTATACCTGGCCTAGGACCATTCAACAAAAACAAACATTCAACAAAAACAAACTCAATACTAATTATTAAGCTTATGATTAAAACTATCAGTCCCTTCCCTATAACCTGCTCCCATATGAAAGCAAGGGGAAGACTTAATGAAAGGGGAGGGTATTAAATTTAGAGTAAGAGGAAATACTTTATGCAGCAAAATCAGCTTTATGAATTAACGATTATGGGAGGTTATACATTGTGGCTACATGTAAAACACAGACTGGATAATGTATGATCAAAAATACCTCAAAGTAGGCAAGCTATGGTAAAGGTACAGTTAATCAAACCTCAAAATTCTCAGTATAAACTGATAACCTGCGGCAAGGAGGAAGGAATTTATTCCTCTCGCCTAAGGTAATCAAGTACTGCACAATTAGCATAGCTGCATTATGGAAGGCTAATACCTCCTGCTGAAGTAACAAATATTGGCCACTTTGTTAAAAGCAAATGGATAAGGATATGATCAGCAATGGATCTGACCAAATGAACATTTTTAGGGGTATTGATAGGAGTCACAAAACGCTATTTTAAAATTACTGCAATAGGATTCCTGTGTATAGACTTCATTCACCGTGTATTAGCACACGTATACACACCCCTAAAAGCATTAGCAACCAGAGTGTTGGTGAATCACTTCACAATAATCCACACTGTCATATCTTACTCAGTAAATATGAAGAGAGCCTTGGATTTCCTGCAAAGCAGTGTTTCAAAAACTGATACAGACTTAACTACCAATTGTTAAAGCAAAAATCTGATTAAAAAAAAGTTTGTCAAGACTAATTTTTAAAAATATTCCTAACTGATTTTGTTTGATCCCACTAATACAACAGGGCTGACTATGCTTACTATATTAAGAGTTTTCATGGGCCGTGTGCCTATCGAGCCACCTGTTGGAATGATATAAACAAAGTGAAAAAGATGACACAATTACATCATCCTGTATGGTCTTGCAGACAAAAATTAACTTACTGCAAGAGATCTCTGCATGCATTTTAGCCATACACAGGTTTTTCATTAAATCTCAGAACTGTTTACAACCCGACAGTTCACTGGCTTGCTCCTCTGAGCACAACTCCCGCTTTGCAGGCAGTCTCATTTTACCAGATCACTCTGTTTAGTGAGGGGTTCTGTACACTTAAGCATATACTAATTGTCTTGGACAGGTTAGATCCTCTCTTGTAAAGTCTTCAGTGTATTTATAGACCAGTCATTTTTTCATGCTAATACTCTTACAGTACTGAGCACATGCATCTCTTCATTCTTGACATGAAGGTTGATGTTATAGTTAGGAGTTTATATCCTAGATAGAATTCCTATCAAGCACATAAAGAAAATGTTATATTAATTTAGTATTTCAAAAATAGCAGTATGATTTGTAACCCCATTTGCTAAAGTGAACATCAGTGCTACAGCCTGATTCCAGTTCACTTGCTCTATGTGCAAGGAAGATGCTAGTCTCACATTAGAGACTTGAATGATTTGTACTTCCATAGTAACTTCTACCTGAGGATCTCAAAGCATAGTAAATGTTAATGAATTATGCCTAACATAATGGTGAAAATGGCAAGTACTTTCATTTTACAGATGGAGAAACTGGGATTTGCCCAAAGTCTGGGGCAGAGGTGTGCAGATCACCAACAACTTCCAAATTCCAGACCCATGACATAACCACAAAATCATATTTCCTCCCTAATAAAGCTACAAGTAGGTAAAAACTCTATATCAATACACAAAGCTGCAAAAATTTCCTTTAAAAAATCAAGCTAAGTATTTAAATTAAAAAATGTTTGCAATTGCCAGGAAATGCAGGAGCACATAACTCAGGGGCAATGAACCAGGTATGTGGGGGAAACAAATGCAGTGCTAGCGGTATGAGAGTCATGTCTTTAAGCAGACAACCTTCAGTGAGTATCTAATAGCAATAACATAAGTAGGAAGGACAAAGCTGTGGTATGTCTAAAGCTTAAATTGCAAGCAGAACAATACAAAGGTAGTAAAAACAAGAGAAAGCCCTGACTCTTCACATTTTCGTTGATAAATGTTTTCAAAGACCAAGGGAGACTCAATAGCAAGTTTAGTTTCTTTCAGGTTAGCTTAACCTAGGGGTTCTCAAACTGGGGGTCGGAACCTCTCAGGGGGTCACGAGGTTACTACATGGGGGGTTGCGAGCTGTCAGCCTCCACCCCAAACCCTGCTTTGCCTCCAGCATTTATAATGATGTTAAATATATTAAAAAGTGTTTTTAATTTATAAGAGGGGTCGCACTCAGAGGCTTGCTATGTGAAAGGGGTCACCAGTATAAAAGTTTGAGAACCACTGGTTTCATACATAATCCTTCTTTCCATTCCTCAATACTCAGTGAGTATTCCATTCCTCAATTTCAGTGAGTATTGCTAACGTGTTTAAGCCACCTAGAACTGTTGATATTTTACAGGACAAAGCTGTTATGAAGATACGCGCATTAAAATGGCTCTTGAAATTTTTCCAGTCTGTGACGTTCTTGAATTCAGTAGTCTCATGGGGTGGAAGAAAATAAGAAACCATGCTAAAGCATGCTGATTCTTTTAAAACCAACAACATAAAATAAAAGTTCATGCAGAAAATTCAAAGTGGAGGTGGACTTTTACCTTATTTCCCCCTTAATTTAATTCAGTGTTTTTAATAAAGGTGCGCCTTATTAAAACCCAGGACCAGGCCATTTGTTGTTTTTTTAAAGGAGAGAACTTAAAAATCACAATATAAATGTTGCTACCACTACCTTGGATTACTAAAAGTGGAAGTTGCAAAAGTTCAGTTTGCTGCTAATTATATTTTTTTACATTTTTCTCAGATTGGAAAAAACAATTAAGTCATTTCACTTTTGTGCAGCCTCTTTCACTTTCAGATTCTCAGTGTTGCAATGTTTGAGTTCCAAACACTGAAGACAAATGTTTATTTTTAAAAAAATCTGTAGACTTTTAAAAAATGTATAAAAACATTACTATTGCCTTTAGGTTTTATAAAAGCTTGATTTTATAAAATTTAAATTTTAGGTCAAATCTTTAGGAAACACTTGGTGTTTGAGAACTGAAAGAGGAGAAAAAATTAACAATCATGTAAGTACACTTCGATTTTCTGCTAACACTACAGTAGTAAAACAGGATACAAAGATGTGATCCAGGGATGAAAAACAAGTAAATTTAGTACAAACACTTTCCATCTAGGCTCTGTTGCTCTGTCAAGATAGGAGGTGGGCTATAAAGTAGAGAGCTGTGGATTCAGGGTTATGAGACCCCCTGTTTCAATGTTTAGATAATGTTTAACATCTCTAGCAGCCTTGTATAGTCTGTTATATAATGTCCATCTGCAGAGTCTGCTATATAATATGAATCTCTATTTTGCAGTGTTAATCCTGTCAGATTCTGCACACTACAGCCAAAACAATATCAGGGAGGAAGAATCTACAAAAATATTAAACAAGTCTCTTACCTTACCCACAGAACATGGCACCAACATACTAAGATTTCCAGAACCATCATTATCATTAAACAAAAATAAACGTAGAAGTTGCTCAACAACATCATTACCACTTCAGTTCATAAACAAAGCAAAAAGGTTCTAAATTATCACTATGCTCTGGTCAGGATCTCCCAATGCATTGTCTGATCTTAGTCTTTTAAACTAAGTTCCTTGGGACAGGAACTGTGTTTGTATAAATATACAAAAAATGCTTGTTATGACTAGGGTAAGAGGACCAGTCAGAACATTGATAAAAAATTCTTGATAGGTTTTCTAACAAACTAACATGCTAAATGCTCCTCTTAACCAAGTTAATTGAAATATTCACCAGATACCTATGTTTTGATTTACTATCCCCAATATAGGAGTATCCTGTACTGCAATGGTTCTCAACCAGGGGTCCTGGACCTCCAGGGGGCAACGACAAGAATGGCTGGCATTAGACTCACTAGGGCCCAGGGCAGAAAGCTGAAGTCCATCCATGCAGGACTGCAGCCCGGGCCCCAAGCCCCACCACCCAGGACTGATGCCAAAACCTGAGCAACTTAGCTTCACAGTGCCCCCTATGGTGTGGGACCCCAGGCAATTACCCTTACTACCCCCTAACACCAGCCCTGGCTTTTATATGCAGAGAAACCATTGTTGTGGCCCAGCTGGACCATGGAGTTTTTATAGCATGTTGGGGGGGGCCTCAGAAAGAAAAAGGTTGAGAACCCCTGCTGTACAGGCAACACAGTGATTGCTCTTAAACAGCAAACAAATTTGCTTATCACATCTGACTCATTGCAAAGTGTGGAAAACATAAGGAGACTAGTCACATTACACATGTTTAAAGGGACAACACTAACCTGAAATCTAGTCAGTCTAAACAGTTACAGAATTTCAGGCACTACATCTGTCTGAGTCCTCCTGCCAATACCTGGTTCTACACACTTTCCTATTTAAAAACTGTGTGAAGGTTCACAGACATAGGTGCTGGAACTAGGGATTCTGGGGATGCTGCCACACCCGCTGGCTTGAAACAGTTTCCATCATATACAGGGTTTATAGTTTGGTCCAATGACTCTCAGCATCCCCACTATATAAATTGTTCCAGACCCCCTGTTCACAGAGGTAACATGGAAAAAGACAGGATTTTTTTTCAAAATTTTCAGCTACAGTAAGCAGAGATATTACTTGTAACAATAGCAGGTAAAAAAATCAGAAAGGGCCATTTTTAAGTTGACTGCGTCCCTTTAAATTTTCTAAGCACTTTCTGAGCACTTCATTCTGTGTGCAGAGTGAAGTTTGTGCAGTCATACTGATGGATTCAGTGAGAAGAGATTGTTCTAATCATAGTAAACTAAACTAGGAGGAGAACAAATTTTTAGTTATATAAACACAGTAATTTGACGGACATGTGCAATTACTTTTTTTTATTTTAAACAGCTTCTTCCTGAAAAACAGACCAAGGAACTATTTTATATAGCGTAATTCCTATATACATAGTTTTAAAAAAGAATTTGTGTGCTATGTATGGCATTTTAAACTCCTTCCCCAAGTTGTTAAGTAAACTCAGAAATGTTTGCTGAGAATTTTAACCCCAATCACCCTCCCTGAATCATCTGATTTTCCACAGGAAAACTCTCAAAACTTTTCAACTAGAAGATAGGCTTAAAATGTTATCATGTCAACCATTAAAATATTGTATTTAGTCTAAGTTTAAAAGCTATCTTCCCTTACTGACAAATTCTCACAGCAAATGGATGCTAAGAACATGATAGCCACTCATACAAATCCTGCTAAATAAAAGGCATTGTTTTGCTCCAAAGGGCTAAATTTTCAAATGAGCTCCTGGGCCAGATTTTCAAGGGCTCAGCACCAGCAGTTGGGGCCAGATTTTGAAGAAAGGCTCATTCTCCAGTGTACTGAGCACTTTGGAAAATCTGGCCCCAATAGTGGGGACTGGGCACTTTTGAAAATTCTGCTCTTCCGTTCCCGAGGGCAGCAGAGGGAGGAGTGAAATGAGGAGGATACCCAAACTGGCCGCATCGCTATTCCAAGCCAGCACTCAGACAACTCCCTTCCATACTCCGCGAGGAGACCGTGAGCTAGTACTAGCGCACTGGGGGTTGTCCTGCTCCCCTCTCACCAGCCCCATCTCACCCATTGGACCTGGGGGCAACCTACTCCCCTCCCTGCTTCCCACGATCCCATTGCACCCCATGTATGGGATAGCACGCTCGGCTGGTCCCACTCCCCGCCTCCAGCCCCATCCCCCAATAGGTCCCCGGCCCTCCAGCGTTACCCCCACAGCGGTCCCCGGCCCTCCAGCGTTACCCCCACACCGGTCCCCGGGGACGGCCCCCGGCCCCATTGGCCCCTCACCGTGTAGGTCTCCACCAGCTCGGAGCCGAGTATCCGGGCCTCCTTGGGCGGCTCCTCACCCTCCTCCCCGGTCCCCACCGCCTCCATCCCTTGTCCCGCGGGGCGGCTGGCTGTCCGGGCTCCGGCTGCGCGGCGCTCACTCGGCCGCTCTCCTCCGCCTGGCCCCGGCGGCGGCGCCGCCTCCCACAGCACCAACCGCCGCCGCCGCCGCCGCCGCCATGTTTGTTTGCATCCCGCTCTGTCTCTTCCCCCTCCCCCGGCCGCCCCCCAGGCAGCGGCCCGCCCCAACCACAGCAACTTTATTGGGAGCCTCCACCGCAGACAGGAACACGGGAGGGGCGGGGCTTAGAACCAGGCTGAGTCTGAGGCAGCGCCGGTGGGCGGGACGTAGCACTGGAGGGGCGGGGCCTGATGCTTAGGAGGCGGGACCTTCAGTTTAGGGGCGGCGCTATGGCTCAAAGGGCAGGGCCTGCTGTTTATGGGCGGGGCTATGGATCAGGCCAGGAGGGTTATTCATGCACTATACCAGGGGTCTCAAACTCAAATGACCACAAGGGCCACATGAGGACTAGTACATTGGCCGAGGGCCGCATTACTGACACCTCCCCCGCCCCCCTTGGCCCTGCCCCCATTCCAACCCCTTCCCTGAAATCCCCACCCCAACTCTGCCCCCTTCCTGCCCCGAGGGAGGGCAGGAGGGGTGTGGTGGGGGCTGAGGGCAGGGAGTTGGGGTGTGGGGTGCAGGAGTGGTGTGGGGTACACCAGGGGGTTGGGCTGCAGGAGGGGCGTGGGGGGCGGGCTCCGGCCCGACACGCACCGGGGGGCAGGTGCCTATCCCTGCCTGCCTATCCCAGCACCGCTCCGGGAAGTGGCCGGAACCTGGGGGAGGAGGGGCACTGGGGTCCATGTGTTGCTGTTGCTTCAGGCGCCACCCCCAGCAGCTCCCATTGGCCGGGAACGGGGAACTGCGGCCAATGGGAGCTGCTGGGGGCGCTGCCTGAAGCAAGAGCAACACACAGAGCCCTTTGCCCCCCTTCCCCACGTTCCGGCCGTTTCCCAGAGCGGCAGGGCGCAGGGCAGGCAGGGAGCCTGCCCTTCCCCCGGTGTGCGTCGGGCTGGAGCCACTCTAGGTAAACGCTTGGGAGGGGGGGCGCGAGGAGCTCGCGGGCTGCAGAAAACAACCCTGCGGGCTGCATGCGGCCCCCGGGCCGCGTGTTTGAGACCCCTGCACTACACTCTACCTAGTAAATCATTTCCCCAGGAGCCTGTACAAGCTTCCTCCAGTGCATACCCTCCCTGGTACATAGGACTGGAAATAAAAAGAAATATGGTAGAGAATAGTGATATTTACTGTTGTAATAGCCGATTGAAGTCTTACTCATCTAATGGTAGCTGCCCTGCCTTTCAGGCTGATGACAGCATAAGAATGTAGTAATGGCAGCTTTCACAAGCATCTCAACAGAACAGCTCTGTGAGGAAACCTTGCCCCAGAGTTGCCCCTGCCTGACATGGACAGGTGCTTTAATCAGAAGATTGCCAGAATTAGAAGGTTCCAGGGTAGCTGGAAATGGCAATTTAGGCTGAACAGAGAGAGTGGAACAGTTTCTGACCTCAGTGACAATAATGTTAATCCATGGGGCCAGATCTTCAGTTAGTGTAAATTGGCATAACTCCTTTGACTTCACTGAAGCCACTTTTAATTCCATTTACACCAATAAGGATCTGGCCCATTGACTGCATTGTAGTCAAAATTACACCAGTGTCACTGAGAACAGAATATACCCCCGGTGCAGACATTAGAGAAGAAAGCAGAGAATCTAAGGATGCCCAACAAAGAAAGCAAAGGGGAAAATTCTCCCCTCAGTTATATCCATGCAATTAAGGATTGAATTAGGCTCAACTTGATTGAAGTACTGTAAAGAAGTTAGAAAATACAGAAAATAGGAGGGAGAGAGAGAGAGATGATAGAAGAATTAATTAAAAATAAGGATTAGAATTGGGTGTTAATTTAATTCAATTAAGATAAAAACCTTTGGAGAACTAAGAAGCAAATTCTGATCTGAGATATGCCCCATGAAATGGGTGGGGTTGCATGGGATGTAATTGAAAGTAGTATTTGGCCCATATGTAAATAGAATCTTCCAAATCAGTGTAGAGGACAGTCTAATTTCTGCCATTGTTTACACTACACTTTATAAGTGAGGGTAGAATTTGTCCCAATATTATTTTATGATTAATAGTATCTAGCTCTTATACAGCACTTTTCAGAAATAGAATTCAAAGTGCTTTACCAAGGAGGTATCATTATTCCCCCTTACATTATGTAACACTTTTCATCTGTAGCTCTCAAAGCAGTTAGTTTACAATGGAGATAAGTATCATTAGTCCCATTTTATAGATGGGAAAACTGAATCACAGAATAAGTGTTGAGAGTCTCAGTGTCTTGAAAAAAGAACAGGAGTACTTGTGGCACCTTAGAGACTAACACATTTATTTGAGCATAAGCTTTCATGGGCTATAGTCCACTTCATCGGATGCATAGACTGGAACATACAGCAAGACGATATTTATACATACAGAGAACATGAAAAGGTGGAAGTAGCCATACCAACTGTCTTGAGAACAGAAAGGAGCACCTTGGGATTGCACAGTAAATAAGCAGGACAAGTCTTATACCGAGGGCAAATGCCAGCTTGATAAATGCATACTTTTTTTATTCTTCCCTGAGCGTGGGAGCGCTGCCCTTCTTTCCCACAGCTTGTGACTTCAAAGGGATCATGCCTGTGAGAAGACAAAGACCTATGCTGAATACATTCCAGGAAGAAGGTCTTCTGCCATCACCACAGTGTTGGAAGGAGCTGCTGCTAAGCACTGTGTCATAATGAGATAGGTATTTTTAGAGAGCAATTTTAATTAAGATCCCTCTGAATGTTCAATCTTCTTAAGTAAATAACAATTTGCTGTACTGGCATGTTTGTCATCTTGTCTGATCCTGTTCTCCTGTTCCTAATTAATTCTCAACTGTGCGTGGGTGGCAGGATTAGCATATGCAGTCAGCGTCCCATCAGCCATTTGTCCTATCACTGTCTAAAGAAGCATTACACAAGAATGTCATGCTTGGAAAAGAGATGACTAAGGGTGGGACATGGTAAATGTCTATAAAATCATGACTGGTGTTGAGAAAGTGAATCAGGAAGTACTATTTACCTCTTTACATAATACAAGAACCAGGTGTCACCTGATGAAATTAATAGGCAGCAGATTTAAAACAAATGTAAGGAAGTACTTCTTCAGACAATGCACAGTCCACCTGTGGAACTCATTGCCAGGGATGTTGTGAAGGTCAGAAGTATAATTGGGTTAAACAAGAATTAGATAAGTTCATAGAGGATAGGCCCATCAATGGTTATTAGCCAAGCTGGTCAGGGATGCAACCCCATGGTCTGCATGTCCCTAAACCTCTGACTGCCAGAAGCTGAGCCTGGACAACAGGGGATGGATCACCTGATGATTGCCCCTGTTCTGTTCATTCCCTCTGAAGCATGTGGCACTGGCCACTTTGGGAAGACCGGATACTAGGCTAGATGGTCCATTGATCTCATAGACTCATAGACTTTAAGGTCAGAAGGGACCATTATGATCATCTAGTCTGACCTCCTGCACAACACAGGCCACAGAATCTCACCCACCCACTCCTGTATCAAACCTGTGTCTGAGCCACTGAAGTCCTCAAATCATGGTTTAAAGACTTCAAGGTGCAGAGAATCTTCCAGCAAGTGACCCGTGCCCCACGCTGCAGAGGAAGGCGAAAAAACCCCTGGGCCTCTGCCAATCTGCCCTGGAGGAAAATTCCTTCCTGACCCCAAATATGGCGATCAGCTAAACCCTGAGCATGTGGGCAAGACTCACCAGCCAGACACCCAGGAAAGAATTCTCTGTAGTAACTCAGATCCCACCCCATCTAACATCCCATCACAGGCCATTGGGCATATTTACCGCTAATAGTCAAACACCAATTAATTGCCAAAATTAGGCTATCCCATTATACCATCTGATCCTCTGTGGCCATTCTTATGCAGTTCAGTTACTTTACTAGGCAAACACAGGGTCAGAGTCTGTGTTGATTTAACCTGGGGTTGCACAGGATGTAAATCAGTGCTGAATTTAGTCTATTGAGGATAAAATCACATGACACTACTACTTTAGTACCAAGAGTGAAATTTCCCTCTCCGTTACACCATTTAATTTCCATTGAAATTAATAGGATTGAACCGATGTAACAGAGGAAAATTTGACCCTGAGTGTTTAACCTGCTTGAATAAATTCAAGAGCTCACAAAGGTCTGATCTTCTTAAGTGCTAGACACCCTTATCGGCAGTTGATTTGCAGGGAGAGGAGCACACTCAATATCTTACAGAAGGTGCTCGGCCCCTTGCCATATCAAGCCCTCCCTTGTGACTAGTGGGGGGAAAAAATCTTTCTTACAAGCTCGGAGATTTACACTCCTTCTTCCCCTTTCTGATTTCCGTTTGTGTAACCAAAGACAGTCACTCTTAGAGCCACTGCCACAGTGTGTGAAGTGGACTATAGCCGCATCAAAAAATGTGTTGAAATCAGTACACAGTACTCCCACCCCCCTCTCTTTAGATGTTTTTTATTAACAGACAAATGAGGTTATAGAAATGACAGTTATTGTACCACAGAAAGCCTGCTGCCCACAAGGTACTGCCTCCCATGATCTCCAGATTAAGTGAATTTCTGCTGTATTGATAATCAGGCAGATTGATGTTCTGTTTATCCCCAGAACAGCTACATTATGGACAAGCAGGAATGCAAGCATCCTCCATGCTGCTCCCTGGGGGTCACATCTAAAAGTTAGAGGCGGGTTCAGAAGCAGATGGCATTTGGGGCCCTCCCACAACTGCCAGAGCATGCATTTTGAAACAATCCCCAGTAACCAGCACTGCATTTTGATTGCCCACAAAAGGAGGGTGATGATCAAAATGGAGAGCAAACAGCCATGGAAGTCAGCAGGAGTTTTGCTTCCATGAGGACAGCAGGATCAGACTATATACTGAAAGTTTTTCTTTACTTGTATTACTAACAATGCTTCAGATTATTAAAAATGAAAGGATTCACATTTCCCCATCACTCCTGTTTGTTCAGGTTTTGTGGTTCATTCTGTCCGGCCAGGGAACTAGTCTGGTTAATTTTACTTCGTGTTTGTAGTCAGTTTCATCCTTTCCTCCACAATCCTCACAAAAAGTGAACTACAGCATTCTACAGTAATTGTGCAAAGCACTGCAATTTACAACACCACAATGATTAGAGACATTACTATGCCAGTGTTGTCTTTTTAAATAAGGGAAAGCTTTTGAGACTGATTTTCCAAAACAGCAGGTTAGTTTTTAAAGGGACACTGTCAAATAATTTCATTTTTAAAATGTGTTTCAAGGAGTTTCAGCTACTACATCTGCCTCTGTCCCCTGCAGCTTCTGTGGTTCACAGATTTTTTTGTTTCCATCATTGTAGCACCACAACACTTATTTACAATGAACAAATATTGGTGTATGTGTAACCCCTCCCCAATAGATGGGACTCCTTGAAATGCAGACCCCTGCCAACAGCAGCACTTCGGTCCTAGCAACTCACAGAAATCAGAAGGCTGGGTTGAGGAGGAGAAAGAATCACCTTTTCTTGGCAGCAAGCAAGAGGCAGGGGCAGTGAGGGGAGAAAGATTCTCCCTCCAGCTGTCGAGAGGAGGGAGGAGAAAAGAGAAGTTCTCTACTTGAAGCAGCCAAAAGGCAGCTTCCCCATCACAGCAATCAGGAGGCAGGGAGGGAAGAGAGCTTGATATGTATCAGACATCCATTTGCTAAGGACTATACGAAAAAGGGAGGCACAGGGCAGGACCTAGGAATAGATGGGAATCGCAGTGACCCTTTCTGGTCAGCCGGAGCTGGGAAGCTTTGTGACAGGCTTCTAACCAGGTCATGCTCTTGGTCCTTGCGCAAGGATAGGGAAGTAACTTTCCCTTCTGGCTAATAGGTTTTGGCCTCTGGGTATAAGGATTTCAGTACATTTTACAAGCCCTTTCCATAAGCCAGTCTAGGCCCTTATACTTTAAGAGGAGCATGCTATTTTTTTCTCTGTATAATTCCACATAAACAAACAGTGACTGCAGTTTTCATTCAGTGGAGACAAATACTAGTAATGGGCGAGCAGGGATTTTATTCACAGGGAACAGGCACTGTGCTGTTTACAGAAAGGGTTGGTGAGCAGAGAAAGACACCTTCCCTTCTGCCTTCTCAAAACACCATCGACTGAGATGTGTTACAGCTTTCCAACCTCCGCTTACCCTAATTAAATCACTGTTTCGCTTCTTGGAGGGCCTGATCAAAAGCCAAAGCCTTCCAAAGGCTTTGGACCAGGCACTAAAAATACTATGAAGCATCCCAGAGGCTTTACATGGGGGAATGACTCATAGCAATCACCTCCCAGAGCGGCAGAAATTGAGCATGAACTGGGTCTCACGCTCAGAATAACACACACTACGGGTTTGCTTCACAATGGACCTTCAAGGCTGTTGTGGGTGGGGTCATAAAGAGACTTACACATTAACTCCCTGAAATGAGTATGGCATTTTTCGGCACAGAATCCTATATTATCTGCCTGGGAAACAAAAATGGATAAAATAACATATCCAGATGTGAATAGAACTTTTCTGACAAAGAATTGTTATTGTATAGTATGCTATACTATTCATAACACCCAGATCGAACTACTACTCTGTATTGATTATAAAGCCCCTAATGACATTAGTTCAATCAAACTATTAGCTAGAGAGAAGTGCAGTCGAGAGGTTAGAACAGGGGGACTGGAAGTCACGATTCCTGGGTTTTGTTCCCAGTCCATTGAATGCCCCTGGACAAATTGAGCTCTTTGTGCTTCAGTTTCCCTTAACATAGTGTATTCTTGAAAAGTGGCCATGACTCACAGCCACAAAGCACTTTGCTATGTGCTGACCTTTGTGTGTCCAAAGTACTGAACCCCTACTAAGAGCAAATTCCAAAGGCTAATATGCTCTAAAAAGAAATGAAATAACCTTTTTCTTTTAATTTCTGTGTTGGGCTGATGCTGAGGAGAGGCCGGTTGTGTGTGGTGAACAGGTATAACAAGGCTAGCAGGAGCCCACAGAACAGATAAGACACAGGCAGCTGCACAACAAGTTTCTCCTCTGCCACTCTGGCAATGTGCATCCACCCTAACCTGGAAGGACTACTTCTTAAGTGTTCCTGTGGCCATTTGGTCCTTGGCCTCCCTGCGACCACTAGCAAGGCTGCCAATTAATGCTAATGGATTAGAGATGGTCAAAATATTTGCACAAAATAACCTCTTCCCCCTCCCCCACCCCCATGGAAAAGTGACCTTTTTGCAAATTATTGTTAGCATTAACCAAAGGTTCCTTTTTGGTTACATTTTTGGTGGTATTTTTGGTAATTTTTTTGGTATGAAAACTTTTCCGTTACTGGAAGCCATCTTTTCTGTCTGAAAACCACGTGGTCAGTAAATGAAAAACAGTCAATTTCAGTAAATAATATCGCATCATTTTTTTGGAGAAAAACAGAAAACAGGTTCATTTCCATGCCTGCAAAACAGAAAAAAATTAAACTTTGAAAACTGTTTGCAAAATCATTTTCCTATTTTTTGACCAGCGCCAATGTGGATACCTGTCCAAAGGGAACTGGGCAGAGGCCACCAAACTCATTTCACATAGACCACCTTTAGCCGCATTTTCAGAGGTGTAGAGCCCCCAAAACTTGCAATTAAGTGGGTGTTCAGCACTTCTGGAAATTAGGCCATTAATGATCATTACTGACCTGAGCTTTACCTCATGTTACCAGTCCTCAGAGCCATCCACTCCCCCACAGAACATCCCTTTTCTCAATAGGGCAGAGATAGCGGTTGCTTTTGGTATTGGCTAATTTGTAAAACAGTCCACGAAACACACTGGTGTCACATTTGGCTGACTTCTTTTGCTACTTTTTCTTGCTGTCTGCATTTGGACACAAGAGGGAGCCCTGGATTACTGAAGGAAAACTACCTCACCAGGGATTCCATATTTGTAGATTAAGATCTTTAACAATGTACCAAACACTTTTCATGTATTTATTTATGCATATAGTACAATTAATGATAATAAGTTTATTCCTGCTGAGCCAGATTCTGCTCTCAGCTGCACTGGAGTAAATCCAGAGTAAATTCATCAACTTCAATGGATTTGCACCAGTATAACTGAGGGCAGGATTTGGGCCCACATTTGTGAGTGAATAGGGAGTTGTGAAGTCACTCGTGAGCATCACCAAGGTAACTGAGAATTTAAAATACAATAAAACAATAGTGGCACTTAATAGCCTTTTCTTTAACATCTCTCAAGGTGTTTTACAAAGGTGGCTAGGTATTAAATATCTCCATTCTGCAGACAGAGAAACCGAGCCACTAAGAGGTTAGGTGACTTGCTTAAGGTCACTCAGTGAGTCAGTGGCAGAGTTGTAGATGAACCCCAATGGCCCATTGTATTATGTCCCTGATAGCTGTGCAATGAGATAGAAATAGTACAAACTGAAGTGACAGCCTTTTCTGCTTACTCACTTTCTGAAGAGGAGAAATGTATATAAATTGCTCATTGGAAGCTATTCCACTTGTTTGTCCTCTATAAAAAAATAAAGCAGAGATAGGCCCAAGCCACAGAGCTTGGGTTCTGATCCAAACTATTCCAGGTATTGGGAGTGTTTGGATCGAGGGTTTGGGTCCAACCTGTTATAAAGAAAGGGGCTAGCTTCCAAACAGATGCCCAATATTTAGTTCCGGACACCCTTCTGTTTTCACTGCCTTTAAAGGGAAGTTTGCCAGGGAATTCCAGAGGATCAGACCCATAGCCTGACACAAATATTTGCCAGTATTCACTTAATGTATTAAGCTTACTCACTTCAATGAGAGCTGGATCGGGCCCTTGGAATGCCAGCTGTCGGCCTCGCACAGTGCCACTTCCCTCCATTCTTCACAGGGGTGAGGAATTCTCACTTGGAGTGGGTATCATTGATAGATATATATTAGATTGCTGATGTGGTGAGCAGCGGCCCCTGAGTGACACATTTAGGGCTGACACCTTGCTATATTAGCAGGGATAGAAGGAGGGGACAGCTGACAGAGACTTGAAGTTTGTCTCTGTACTGTTTGCCCTCTCTGTCCAGCTCCTGACCAGCAGTAATTAACCATGGATGATATTTACAAGGCAGCAGTGAGTAATATGTTTAAACTTACCTTGATCTGGGAGTGCCTTTGTTGTATTAGAAAGATGTTTCAAAGAGTTTTTGCTGATCTCCTAAAGCCACAATAAGGCACAGCAATGATTGTCTTTACACTACGAGTACTTCATGTAACAATGAAATGCACTTAGGAATGTTAGTTGTAGTGAGGTACCTTCTAGTTCAGAACATAGAATTTTTCATGCAATGGCAATTCTAAATATGTAATGTTCTTCTTGTAAGCAGATTCTTCTAAAAATAAGCTGCTAAATTATTTGTAATAAGTCTTTCTCTGGTTCTGTGTTGTGAAATAAAGAGATGGCATGTAAGTGTAATTTTAAATATATTTTGAAAAATCTACTGAAGTATCAGGTATGGTTACGGCTTTATCCAGGACTTGACAGATCAACTGTTTCAATGGGGAACTGAAGAGAATTTGAATAAGCTGAAACTGAAGCATTGTTATTTTTGTGTATTAAAATTCTGCCATTTCCAAGCTTCTTCCCTAGCTGAATGTTTTTCTGCAAAATATATTTTGAAAACCCCTTTTGATAAAGGCTTAGGAAATAAGTGATCTGATTTGCAATTTCTCTTTCCTTGTTCTTGATATCTACACTGCAAAAAAATATAATGTAAAACATACTGGTTGTGCTTTCTAAAGAAGACAAGAGAAAGCAGTTTTGCCTTCAACCACTGCATATCAAGCTTACTGTATAAACCCAAACTATTTTGTCTTCCCCCAGTAAAGATGCAGCATTATTTTGTACCTTAAATAGCTGATGATATGGAGGCAGAACAACACGAGAGCGGTATCTTTCTGGAATCTGTATTGCACGAATCCCTTTACCTTGAATTCCGTGTTACCAGGTTCTGTAAATGACTCTTGTGATTGGTTACAGGGTTATATATGGTGTTGCAGATAGTTAACAATTGATTAGGTTGGTATTCACATTTCTATCAAGAGCATAAAGATAAATCAAATGTGGATATTTCTTTCAAAATTCCAAGATGTCTTAAAGGAACAGGGATCATGGTTGACACATGGCAACAAAACAAGTTGTTCTTCATATTAGACTAATCTATGACCTGCACTGAACTGGGACTCCATTCTACAGACTCCAGTCCTCTTGGGTTCAGTGAGCCAAAAGTCCAGGTCTTCAAAAAGAATGAAATAAAAAAAGTGACCTATAGAAGTCAAACAAAATTCACATCTCTGCAATTGGCTTTTTATTAGACTCACGCTCCATAATGTTTAGAGGCATCACACACATTGTTATAAAGAAATGTTGAAACATTTTGAAAGCCAGCAATGCTAACAATTAGCCAAATGGATCTGTCAGTCAGGCGGATGGAATGCATTCTCTAGCACAAAGGAAGAATTAGAGTCAAGAGATGGATAGAGAAAGGTTTCCCATGCACAACTTTCAGCCTCTTTCATACCTCTCAACCTGCTAAACCCCATACAGATCAAAGACCCAGAAAACCAAATTAATCTCTAATCTAACTCCATGGATTTCAATGGAGTTTGAGTTTAGCTCAAAAAAGGGCCACAAATACAAAAAATTCCATCCCCCATAACCAACGAACTTCTTACTCCAAGCCTAGCGTTCTATAGCCAAGCAAGAGAGAGGACCAGAAGACTCCGTGAAGTCCAGTAGAGACTTTGCTGTGACCATTTTTTTAGCTTGGAGCACATTCAGATACTATGTTGATGAGAACCAGTAAAAAACTGTAATGTAGATAGATGAAGTGGGATTCCTGTCTTGAGCAGGTTAATATAGCTGCATTTGTATTGTAATTAATTTACAAAGGCAAAGTAATATTGGGTTGGGGCACACACGTGGTTCTAAAATGCAGTACAACTGAGTGTAAAGGATATTTCCTTGGACCATTCCGTAAAAAAAGATCCTAAATATATGCACTCTAAGAAAATATTAAACTGGAAGAAATCTAGAGAGTAACTAAAGCAAGGCAAAGTTGATTGGCTCACTGCTTATGTATCATGACAGCATCCTCAGCATTTACACACTGAGGCAGTAATGAAAGAAGTCAACCCCCAAAACAAGAAGATACAGAGACTAAAAGAAAAAGACCATGAATAGATCATGTGGTCTTGGGGAGATCATAAACCACTTGAATTTCACCTCATGGTTTATTATCTTATTGATCTTCCTAGCATTATTGTTACCCATCATTTAATTTATGTACAGTACATTCCTATATCTATAAATTTATGCACACAAAGAAAGGCACTAGTTAAAGAGGGTTAGCTTGATTCAAAGGAATTGACCATTTCTGGTTTGTTGCAAGTTGATGGCACATTTTAATAAGGCATTGAATTAGTTTCCACCAATTTCTCTAAAGGCACCAACAGAGTCCAGTGGATTTTCATTTTCACTCATGTCTAGATAAGGTTATACAAACGCAGAGCTATTTTGGTAACGCTTTCAAACTCCACTGAACCGTGCTAAGAACAGTGCCAAGGACAAGTGTCCAGATAAAAGGGCCCAAGGATAAATACCAATGCCATTCAGTTCCTGGGAACAATCAGAAGGTTTATCTTTATCTCCAGCACCTCAATCATTGGGGCTTATAAATAGCTAACATGCCGAAAGAGTTGAGTTACATGGAAGGCACGAAAGTGGCAATAGGCATGTATTTACTGGGAACAGCTCATACCTTCGGAGTCCCCAACTATCCTATTTTACTGCCAAAACAATGGAAGAGCAGCCTGCAGCTGCTTGCCTTCCATCATGGATGGCTGGACAAAAGGGTTCAGATTTCGTGATGCAATGCTGAAGAAGAATCCTGCTGCTATTGTTATCTGCATCTGATATGGATGGATCAGCTTCCCTGGTCTGTCCTCTGCATGTGTGATTTGTTAAAAGTCAACATTTCTCAGTAAGAAATGTTGGTCATTTTTGCCTCTGCCCTCATAACAGGCTTGGCAGTTTTCTAGCAGAAATTCGCAAGGCTATTATCAACAAAGGCCCAAGGCTGAAATAGCAGACAGGCTGCTGCAGCTTCAGATTAAGGGGCATTGATAAAGCTCTGTCAGGGCTCAAGACTGGAATTAAGATCGTGATACAGCTCAGGAACAGAGTGTATTGGCAACACTGGGGATATAGGACTAAGAACCTAGGGAAGCTGCTGGTAATGACTGTGGTTCATTGCCCTTATGTTATGGGCTGGTAAAGTGGTTGCAGATTTGGGTCCCATTTACATAGACTGATTTCAGAAAGAGGGTAGGGAAATGTTGTTAGAGCAGGACCAAAGGCAGAACCCTGTAAGCATCAAAATAGAGCTGCCTAGTGACAGAGGAGTGTGGGTGGCGACAAGAAGTAGCAGTTGGATAGCTGCTGGAGGAAAGGAACCAGGAAGGTGCTGAAAGCGCCACCAAATTCTGCAGGCCAGTTGAATAGGATGTTATGGTCTGTGGTATTAAATGAAACATTAAGATCAGGAAGGAATGAACTGAGAGGGGGAAGTAGGTTCAGATAAGAGGAGAGGTGCTAACATTGTCCAGACCAGTGGTTCTCAACCTTTCCAGACTACTGCACCCCTTTCAAGACTTTGATTTGTCTTGCGTGCCCCAAATTTCACTCACTTAAAAACTACTTGCTTACAAAATCAGACATAAAAATACCAAAGTGTCACAGCACACTATTACTGAAAAATTGCTGACTTTCTCATTTTTACCATATAATTATAAAATAATTGATTGGAATATAAATAGTGTGCTTACATTTCAGTGCAATATCTGAACCTATTTTTCACTTATGAGCCTTGTCTGAAGCTGAAGCCCTGCCACCAGGGGCTGAAGCACGTAACTTAGCTTCATGGGGCCGTGGGCAATTGCCCTGCTTGCCACCATCTAATGCCGGCCCTGCACTTGCGACCCCCCAAACCCATCCCATGACCCCTCTGGAGGCTGCAACCCCCAAGCTGAGAGACACTAATCTACATGACTTGAATACCCCCTGGAGACCTCTGAGAACCTCCAGGGGTACACATACCCCTGGTTGAGAATCACTGGTCCAGACCACTAGCATATGACTCAACTACACAATCCTATTTGCTGTTCATGATTAGTTAAGTTCATGGAGGATAGGTCCATCAATGGCTACTAGCCAGCATGGACAGGGATGGTGTCCCTAGCATCTGTTTGCCAAAAGCTGGGAATGGGTGAGAGAGAATGGATCACTCAATGATTACCTGTTCTGTTCATTCCCTCTGGGGCACCTGGCATTGGCCACTGTCAGAAGACAGGATACTGGGCTAGATGGACCTTTGGTCTGACGTTCTTATGTTCTGTTCCTGTAGATGTATCTTATTAATTCAAATTTACACTAAGCCCCCACTATTTGTTTGCTCTTGATAACCAGGGAAGAAGATGGAAATTATCTTACAGTCCAGTATTAGTTCACTACTTGACTAGAGGAACTCATTTACATATGATGCATAGCAGGCATGCAGGGAAAAGCCACTACCCCTATATAAGGCAGAGTAGGGTGCTCCTGCAACCTGCAAAGGCCATGGGTATGTAGAGTTTGGGGATTGGACCAAGGGCATGACAGGCCAGCTCCACTGGTTCTGGGATTACCCATGGACTTCAATAGACTGTGGAAGGGCTGCGGAGTTGCCCTCCGCTCTGTCCATAGATCCAGGTGTCCATTCCCACCAGAGCACAAAGCCTACTTAATCAAGGACTTGGCAGGGTAAATTTTACACTAAGATTTTTCACACTAAACTGTAGTAATGCTGTTTCATTTTGTTACCCTTATTTAATTCTTCTTCAAACTCTGTATTACCTCCACTTTTCAGCACACTTTTAGAGCACCAATTACTTAAGACAGAAAATGGAAGAACAGAAGTCTCTCTGTTCTTCTGATAATCAAAGCAATGCAATAAAACCAGGAAACCTAACACAGTCCCATTATACTTGAAGGGACCAATCCTGTTCCCATTGAAATCATCTGGGACCGGGCCCTAAAATTCTCATCTTGTAGTTCTCCAAGGGAGCTGAACAGCAGGAGACATGTCAAAAAACAACAGCCCCTTGATACTTCATCCAAAATCAGAATTTATAAAAGGTGAATCTTAATGAAGGTTGTCCCATAATTAGTGGGATAGACAGTTCAGTAGATTCATACATTCTAAAGGGGAAAAGCAGGACCGGCTCTAGGCACCTGCTTTTTTTTTGCTTCGGCAGTTGCGCTCTCGGAGGTTTTTTTTTTTGCTTGGGGCGGCAAAAAACCTAGAGGCCGCCCTGGCGAAAGGGGTCTATTATGATCATGTAGTCAGACCTCCTGCATAGCACAGGCCATAGGACCTCACCCAGCAATTTCTACATGAAACCCAACAATCTGATGCCACACTAGAACATCTTTTAGAGAGACATCCAGTCTTGGTGTAAAGACTCAGGTCCACACTGGGGCGGGGGATCGATCTAGGAAACGCAACTTCAGCTACGAGAATAGCGTAGCTGAAGTCGACGTTTCCTAGATCGAACTAAGTTTACTTACTGCGGGTCCACGCGGCGCAGGCAGGCTCCCCCGTCGACAGCGCTTCCTCCTCTCGGCGAGCAGGAGTTCCGCAGTCGACGGGGGAGCGCTTCTGGGATCGATCTATCGCGTCCAGATGAGACGCGATAAATTGATTCCAGAAGATCGATCTCTACCCGCCGAATTGGGCGGGTAGTGTGGACCTACCCCAAGTGATAGAATTAACCACACAGTTGCATTATTGCTCTGAAGACTAGGAGATCGTTGATCGATGTTTGGTCACTGGGTTGATGGCATTAGTTGTTATTTCTCACTTAACAGAGTGGACCACATGAAGCCTGCCATTTTCCACTCCTGAAGAAGGTAGCCACCAAGACGAAGACCTGGTCAACCTGGTCCAGAAACTGGCATGCACAATCTGGGGGGTGGGGGGTGGGCGGCATCAGCATCTTTCTCTACTCCTTAACTGAGTACTGTGCACTGGTATGGACCAGAAGTAGCTACACTTAACTTGTTGATGTTCAACTAAACACTACAATGCGGTGCATCACTGGAACCCTCAAGTTGATCCCAACATCATGGCTACCCGTGCTCTCACATATCGCTCACCCATCCATTTGCCGTGATGCTGCAACCCTCCAGGAAGTCTAGCGAATTGAGGAAAAGTAAAGTCTTCCCATCCACCAGGACCTCAAAGACATCCCTCAGCACTGCTTGAAGTCACACAAGCCCTTTTGGATCCATCTGCTTACCCTCTGACAATGTGACTTCAATCCTGATGAAGCTTGGAAAGCTGAATGGAGTTCACAAGAAGTCACAAACAAACAACTTGTGAAAGACCAAATGCAGAAGATCCAGGGCTTCAGTCTTCTGCAAAGCTTATGGGCAACCTTAAGTCGCACCTGCACAAACCATTGCAGCTGCAGGTACCTGATTAACAAATGGAAAATTAAAAAACTCTCCAGTGTGTGACTGTGGTCACCCAGAACAGACCATGGAACATATAATGACTCAGTGTCCAATTCCCAAATACGAAGGAGGCATCACAGTGACGCTCTGCACTACTCCTGATGCAATTATCTGGCTTAAGCTAACTATAAAATTATAATTGTTGCTCTACATCTACATCAGCCATAGGAAGAACCACCACACAGTAGCTCTCAAGTGTGACAAATGCTTCTCTCACTCAGTCCCCCAACTTTGCTGCCCTGACTATCTAAAAGCCAATCATGCCACATGCCTGAGACTCATACTCTGGTTAAAAATAATGTTAACTCCAGAAGAGTGTAAAATATTTAAAAAAGAGGAACAGAATAATGCAATATACCAAAAAAAAAAAAAAAAAGGGACTGTGTCAAAACTATCTAGGTAAAAGACCCCCTTACTCCACAAGAAGGGCTGTTGTGAAGATTAGTTGAGGGTTGTGAAGCATTTTGAACAAATAGTGTGCAATATAAGTGGTATTATCAATTAATGATAATGATTAAGTTTAATAAAAATGAATTTCTCTCTCTTTTTATTTTCATCACAGGTTGAGCAGTTGACAGAAGAACAGAAAAATGGTACGTGTGTCTTTACTCTGACACCATTGTAAACAAAAGATACTCCCTGTAATGGATAGTCAATCCGCCATCAACCCATGATGTTAGCCTGTGGCTTGAACAGGCCAGCTCAGGGTCAACAATTGCTGCCACAAGAGAAAAACCACACCTCCAGCTGCCAAAGTACAATGCAAAGCAAATGACTTCTCATCCCCAAGTTTAGGAAAAGGGCTAAGAGGCTGGCAGTGGAATTGCTACAATAATGTTTCATGGTATTTCTGGTCTTAATGCTCTTTGGGACAAGCACAGGATCTTTTTGTGTGTCCGACCAACATCTAGCAGAGTGGTTTTCAAACTTTTTAGGCTGCGTACCCCTTTCCAAATAATGTAGTCTACCACGTACCCCCATCTGACATAGGGTCATAATATACCTATGATTAGTTTGCCAGGTCTTGCTAAATAAACTGCGTTGTCGGCTATTACAGGCTTTTCCGTGTGTACCCCTGATGAGAGCTCGCATACCCTAGTTTGAAAACCAATGGAGTTCTGTGCTGAACAGGGGCCTCTGGGCAGTTATATGCCAAAAGTCTTGGATAATAATAAGGAAAGGGAGTACCAGAAATCCTGTTACAAAGCCTGTTCTCGTGAGAGTTCCAGCCCAATTTTGTAGAGCTAAGATGTTTGGAAAGTTCAGTGGTGGGGAAGTTGGAACTGGGGCTGTTCTAGCTGTAGGTAAACTAGGCAGCTGCCTTGAGGGGCAGATTTCTGGGGGCAGCACAGAGATTTCTGGGAGAAGTGATTTTTTTTTAAATGCTCATGCTTGTCTACAATGTGCCACAGGTGGTTTACAGGGGTGTGAACTGCAAAGCTCTCTAACATATAGAGCTCTAATGGGCCCATCTAGACCCTGCTGGAATGAAGAGGTAGTGAGTTTGTGCTGATGTAGTCCTGTGTCAACAGGACTATGTTAACATGCACTAGGTGCCCGTTAGTTCATGCCAGAAGGTCTATACAGGGCAGTTACAGTGCAACACATTACAGCGCTCTATAATTCACACCCCCATAGACCCGTCTGTGGCAGGAAGTGGGGGCAGCACACTGAAGCTTTGCATAGGGCAGCAGAGTGTCTTGAGCAGCCTCTGGTTGGAACTTCTGGGTACTTATCCAAACTTTGAGCCATTAAGCTCTGTCTACTCTAGACTCTCCAACTAGGGTGAACAGACAGCAAGTTTAAAAAATCAGGACAGGAGGTGGCGGGCAATAAGGGCTATATAAGAAAAAGCCCTAAATATCATGACTGTCCCTATAAAATCGGGACATCTGGTCACCCTATCTCCACCTGTACTTTACAATGGCTGACAAAGAATCTCTCAGTTCTTCCACTGGGGTTGATCACACTGTGTTAAATTGGGTGTTGAGTGGAGCTTACCCCAGCAGGATGACTGATTTCACACGAGTGCAGGGGAGGTGGAGGAAATTAAGTTTGACTTCCATTGACACAGCTAAAAAGTCTTCTGCAGACACACCATTGAAGTTTGTCCAGTTTTGGATCACCACAGCAATGAAACTCCCACTGATTTCCTGTGTGCTAACTCCATTTCTCCTTTTCCTCTCTAGAATTCAAGGCTGCCTTTGACATCTTTGTCCTGGGTGCTGAGGATGGATGCATCAGCACGAAGGAACTGGGGAAGGTGATGAGAATGCTGGGGCAGAATCCAACCCCTGAGGAGCTGCAGGAGATGATAGATGAGGTGGATGAAGATGGTGAGCTATTCTCTTAAATCCTTTAGGTGTCTCAGTGCACTGCAAAGCATTTACAGGGGGCCAGAATCACAGTGGTTATTAGCTGGACCTTAAATACTGTGCAGTCAGGCTTTGAAGGCACAAGAATCACATGAAAGAAAACAGTGCACTCTACTTCCACCAGAGAAAGTAGATCAGTATCGCAAGCACCAGGAATGTTGAGACACCTTGGAAACAACCAAACTCTGGTAGTATTTACCTGTTCCTTCGTACTTCTGGAGTCAGACAAACTGAGTAACCACACTGGTTAATGCAGGTGGATCACTTCTGGTAATATTGTAGACACGGACATTCTGTGTGGAGTGAACAGTAAAGATACAATGCCATTTTGAATTGGCCACAAGGCCCTTGGCCACAATTCCATCTCTGCAATGGCTTTGCAGCATGCTGTGCACCAGTTGGATGCCACTACCCACTGCATAAATTGGTGCACTGCAGAGCTATTGTGGGCACATATGGCCCAATCCTGCAAGTTGAACTATGCAGGTGGACCGCTCCACCCTTGTGGAACTCTAACAGAACTCAATGGATGCAGAGCTCTGCCTGTCTGGAATAAGTTGCAAGACTGGGACCGTAGGTTATAAAATGCTAAAGCTGAGATTTTCAAAGGGCCCCAGACACCCCCTGAGTTTCAATGAATGCTTAAGTGTCTTAGATGCCTTTGAATATTCCAGTGTAACAGATGGAAGGCACTAAAAATATTACTACTGTAACGGATGCAAAGAGATTTCTCAAACCTTTTTTAAGAGACACAGGTGCTCAGATACTATAGTGATGAGGGCAGTATAAGGATGCATATAGAAGAGGACACGTCAAAGATTATAGGTTGAAAATTTGATCCAACATTTTTTTTCTTCTGTGCTTGCAAATTCCATGGAATTATAGATGTGCAGATTTTTAATCCCAAAACAAATTCTTCAGCGTGCGGACATGTACATGCACAATAATATACCCACAAACAACTCCACAATAACAAACTAGCATGTGCAGATTGGCGGGAAACAATCTAGGAAAGAAACTGATAAAGATTTCAGTTCCAAGCTTCCAAAAGCTTGTTAAACACAAAAACAAGAACATTTATGCTAAGAATTAAGGAAAATATCTCACCAGTGTCATTTAAACAACAAATGATAACATACCATCAGCATAAAAAATATAGTGTTTGATTCTCCACTGTCTTGCACCTTCCATAGTAATTTACATCTGTGCAACGAGGGTGTCAAATGCTACCAGATCAGAATTTTCCACACATTTACACCAGTGGTTGTGTTTTATATTGAATTTGCACTTGTTTAAATGAATACATAAGGTGCAAATCAATGGTGAATCCATCCCATAATCTGTTACCCACTCCTTAGTGCTACTAACATGAAGTCTGTGGCTGGATTACTAAATAAAAGATTAATCTCTGTTTTATGTATATGCCTGTTTGTCAAAAAAAAAAAAAAAAAAAAAAAAACCAAGAAACCCCCCCCACAGAAGATTGCCTTCTAGATTGTAGTGTAATCTAAACCTTGTCTATTTCACCTTCAGGCAGCGGCACTGTAGACTTTGATGAGTTCTTAGTTATGATGGTCCGATGTATGAAAGATGACAGCAAAGGAAAATCAGAAGAGGAACTCTCAGATCTCTTCAGAATGTTTGATAAGTAAGAGACTGGAATGTAATACACTAAAACAAGAAACGACACTGCTAGATATTATTGTTAGAAGAAAAGGAACAGGCTGACCCAGAGGTGGATTTGAGTATTGGCTTCTTTATTGCAATACTTGTTCCCCTCGACCCAATTGTCGAGTAAGCACTGGATTAGTTACAGCACACTCTTTTTATTTAAGTTAGTATGTAAATGCCTACATCCAGTACAATACCCCAAAAATCTTTATTAAATAATAAAAACACCCATACAATTAGTATACCCACCCCTATCTTTTATTCACAGCATTACACATGTTATACAGGCATTTTAACCTTGAAAATACATTTCTTTGCAGCAATTTGTTGCTGCAAATTTCCTTAATCAACGGTTCTCAGGAGGGGGAGGAAGGGGCTCGCTTGTGTAGCTGGGAAAGAAGGGAGGGGGAGATAACACTTCTTTTACACAACTACATTTTTTTTAGACAACTACATTTTTTATGCAGCTGCAAGGCTTATCAATTCTCAACAAGCAATAGGGAAGGGAAAAGAATGGAAACTTATTTATAAAATGAAGAAATACTGCTTGTCTGTGCCTTCCTTCCCTAATGCCATGTCAGCATACCAGCAGCTTCCCAGGTTTTTACTTAACCCTAACATCTCCCAACAATTATGGTGCTGCTGAACATGTCCCCATAGTTACAATGGAGTTGAGTTTTGTGCTGAAAGCAGCAACCAACCACTTTGTGATATCTGAAGAACACAAAATGACAACACTTATTCTTTGAGCACAGAATTAATTTTCTAAGAATTTTCAAGTAAAGCCATTCATCAGTTTATAAATTAAAATTCATTTAAAAACAGCTCCTTTTAGAAAGTTAGCTCTGTGTCAGACCCTTTTTGTTCCAAGTAATATTAACTCTTAACTTTCCCATAGTTAAGACTCATTGAAATCTTGTGCATGGGCTCTATTTGAAGAAATTAGGTTGTAATTAATTTGATGATTCTTGTATCTAATTGTTAGGATGATAGATTATAGGCTGAGCTTGCTCAGACATTGCCTATCTACACAAAAATTGCCAGAGACGTGAATCTTGAGTAGATCTGGTGCCACAAGTAGTTTTGAAAAAGAAATATATAATATTAAGGGCTGTCTTTTGATATTACTTTTCATAAGTTAACATTTCCCCTTCAGCAGAAGTTGGTGCGTAAAAATGTCTCCTCCAGGGAAAATCAAAGAATTTCCCTCTTCAAAATGGACCAAAGCACATGCTTCAGCAGTTTGCTGAATCAAATCTTCATCACTTGCAAAAGACTTTTACTTCTCCATGTACTATTTGTCCATGAAGATCATCCCTTAATTCACTAGCAGAAGCAAATAGTTACTATTCTCTGCTTTCTTTGTCTCAGGAGGCACACAAATCCTGTAAGGTTACTCCAATAGAGACCTGCAGAAAGGGGAGAGTTGGTGTCCCCTCATTTATTTATCCTACCAATTCATGACAGGAAACCCAAGACAATGAGTCACTAAAGGGCAATTCGCTGATAAAAAACAGATTGGAGACCAAGTGGAAGTGATGTAACATGGGGTGCGGTTGTCCATCCATTTACAGTATTTTTGGTTTTTATCTTTGAGCCATTCTGTCGTTGCACAGAAATGCTGATGGATACATTGACCTTGACGAACTAAAGATCATGCTACAGGCTACAGGAGAGACCATCACCGAAGATGACATAGAGGAACTGATGAAGGATGGAGACAAAAACAATGATGGCAAGATTGACTATGATGGTAGGTGTGTTTTTGTGCATAATTTGGTTAAAAGTAAAAATGGGATATCCATTGTCCTCAGGAACTCAGAACCTTAACAAAAGATGTAAGTAGTATATATTAGAGATGGGCCTAAGACTCACAATTCAGATCCAGGTTTTAATTCCCACAAAGTTTGAGAGTGGTCAGGTATGGGATTAGGATTTGGTCTTTCATAGAGGTATGAGCCAGCTTCAAAATTAGGCAGGCTGCAGACCTAGGTACAGATTTACACCCCCTGCCTCCAATATTGAAGGATGTTCAGACACAGGTATTGGTTTCCACCCACTACAGAGGCAATGAACCGGTGCAAAACCAAGATCTGGATCCAATCTCTCCAAATTCCAGAAGGTTTGGTTCAGGCTCTGAAACATGACATTTAGTAGTCCCATGCTTTCAGAATAGCTTCTAAATATGTACGTGCAATATTTGGGGAGAACAAACATTTGAATTTGCTTGCACGAGTGCTACTTTGGTTGGTGAGAGGTATTGAAAGTGCCCCCTTAGCTCACATAGATATGGTTCATTATGTATACAAAGTTGCAAGTACGAATTTGAAGAGTTGGCTGGGTTTTTCCCTAGACCATACAAAGAATGATATTGATAAAGATTCTGCTTTATAACTGCCTATGCCACTTTTGTATTATTATTATTGCCAGAACTACCTAGGGAAGGCGTGATGTGTGTATAGACCCCACACAGCAGCATGACACAGAATGAAGAGAGTAATCACTGCCCTTGCTGTGGGCTCAATGGCTTGTAAGCAAACAGCTGGGATAAAAAGCTGCAACCCAGACAGAGCAGGGTGGCTGCTAGAGAGGCTGGGAGCCATCATAGGGAAGCTCCACAGCATCAGATGAGGCAAAGCTGCCCAGAGAGATCAACTTCCAGGCAGAAGGGTGCCATACGGAAGAGGCCCACAAAGACTGTAGGTAGAAAGCAGCCCAGGAACTAAACAAATGCCCCTGACTGCCTAATACAGATTTCCTGGGCTAGGACCCAGAGGAGAGAGTGAGCTTGGAGGGAAGGGGCAGGGACTGCTGAAGTCTCAGATTTGGACTGGCAGCCCTAACATAAGACTGTTGGACTTTATTTCAGTTTTTGCTTCCTTTGTTCCTTCCCTGGTGAAGAAGGGAGAGAGGGATACTGGGCCCCAGGCCTAGTGGCGGGAGGCCCCTTACCACCCCAGAAGGGAGAGATTCCAATGACCCAGACAAAGGGTCTGGAGCTGTAATGAGAGGCCAAGTGCTATAGGCCACATTTCAGAATACCAAAAGGGAAACTGAGGCAAGGCTGCCATTATCAAACTCTTGGCCATAGGGGGTGCATTAAAGGGCTAGAGACCTGACAACAGGGGGTTAGTGGCCAAATTCTCTTCTCCGTTACACACAAACAACACAACTGACTTCATAGTGTGGAGCCTTGGATGGTACCTTCTTCAGAGAAATATAATTACGTAGGCCCTGATCCTGAAACTGACTCCATGCAAGTGGACTCCTGTGCCCCCACAGAACCCCAGTGACTTCAAAGGGCTCTATGCAGGCACCTGGACTCACCTGAATGCACCAAGCTGCAGAATCAGAGCTTTCATCATACCTACACAAGCCTCAGTCTCCAGCACAATCCATGCTCTGGAGTCATCATCACTGTCAGAAACTGAAAATAAAACTATTACACGCACATGAGAGCTTGTCAAAAACATTTTGTCAGAATTTTAAAATTTCAGCCATTCAATGAAGCTGGTTTAAAAAAAAATAAATTAAAAAAAGGGTTGGGTTTTAACTTTTGTCAAAATTTCTAAAATTCGCGACCAGCTCCAGTGAATCTGATTTTTTAAAAAAATGGGAGCTGCAGTTTCAAATTTGTATGCACAGGGCATTTTTAGAAAGTTGTTGCTCCGAACGTTAGATACCTTGAGCTACAGCCTCATCTGATGTAAAGTGGCATCTATCTATTGATTTCAGCGAGGCTATGCTGATTTATAAGGTGAAATTTGATCACTTATCTACTAAGCCCAGACTCCAGCTAGTAAGCCTCCTCTAAGTCTTTCTGTACTGCAGGTCTTTCACTGTGCTGAATCACGTTAGTGACACTTCCAGGAGGAGTAACAAACCCCTCCATGACTGGAGCAAAGCTAGCTATGTTGTTAGGCATTTGGAATTATGAAGGGGAGAAAACAGGTGAGAGAAGAAGGGTGATTCTGGAGATACCCAGAAAGAGTGCGAAGTGCTACACACTGACTCTCCGATTGTCATCTAAAATACGCGTCTTTAATTTCCCTTGCTTGGCAGAATTCCTGGAGTTCATGAAGGGAGTGGAATAAATCTGAAACACGACGTGCAGCCTCGACTTTTAAAGCCCTCTGATTCCTCATCTCGTCTATGTGGTTGCGTCCGCTTGGCTGCTAGCGTGAAGACTAAGTGCTGAACAGGGTGGCCATCAGAAGAATACACTCTGTTTGTTATTAAGTGCCTCAGATGGTCATTCCATGGATATTTAAGTAAGAGACCTAATAATTATCAAAGATGTTGCTCCTTTGAACAATAGCAAATGTGAGAGAGCCAACTCTTCAGTCCCTTGACACACTCTGGAGCAGATAACATAGTGAACATATCATTAAGTCTGTAAAGAATGTTTTTCCTATAGTCTAGTAAGAACCTATCAGCTGTAAAAAGCAAAACCAGTGACTGCCAGCAGACTGTGCCAGCAGGGCACAGAACTCACATGTAACCCCTTTATGAGTTGCTCAATCCCTGCATACTTCTTACAGCTACACATTGAATCAGGCATTTAGAGCAAATTCCTGTTCCTAGTGAAGTTGTTAGGAGTTTGCCATTGGATTTGATGCTACCATGATTTGGCCCCCAGCGCTCGATGGGTTAAATCACATCACTTAGAAAATATTATAGTGAAACAATTAGCATTTGAACCTTCAATTGAATGATGATTTGAGACACTTAAACTGTCACTGAACATGCTGACAATCTCTACTCTTCCTCCACCTCCAACCATTGATTTAAAGTGCAATGTAAACGGGCAATGTGTACAGAAATAAGATTCCTTTTTGAAATGCTAATAAAATAATTCATAAACTAGAATAATTATTTCATTCCTGTTTGTTTCACAGAAGCAATTTATAGTTGCAGCTGTAAGACCAGCAAAAGGAACTCCCAGATGAAAGACGCTCAGTGAAGTGTCAGGTTTGAATAAAACCACACAGTGTTGGGGGGCGGGGGGCAGGGACAGGTATCTAAGGATGAAAGCTTTTCACTTCCCTCAAAATAACCTATTCATAATCTCCATTACTGAGTGCAGATAACACTGAGATTGTGCCACAAGTGGTCATGGTACTTTACAAACATTGAGTAAGGCATATCCACGCCCTGAGAAGCTTTTGATTAGAGCTGGGCAAAAATTTTTTGTCAAATAGTTCATTTGCTGGAAAATGCAGCTTTGTGATGAACAAAAACTATCCACAAATTCAGGTTGAATTCAACACAGTTTTGGTCGAATAAAAAATGAAAGCAAAAAGTCAAAATGGCTTGTTTAGACATTTTCTAAATGAAACACTGACTTTTCATTTCAAAATGATGTTTTGTGGTGAAATTTAGTTAGATGTGCTTAATTTTTTTCCTCCAAGGGTAAAAACCACCCAAAACAATTTTTTCTGGTTCTTTGTTTTGGCACCAAACAAAAATATACACTCAGCTGTACTTATGATCTAACAGAGACAGAATATGGCACTACAGTTTACAGAAGGGAGAACGAGGCAAGATTATTGGTGAGCAGAATAAGGTAGGAAGGATCCCTGGAGGAAGCAGGTTTAAGAAGGGATATGAAGGAGCAGTTTAACTTGAGACCTTGCTGGGCAGGATGTGGGAAACTGTTCCAAGCATAAGGGGGAGCATGACAGAAAATGCAAAGCTGAAAGACCCTGATTCAGCTTAAGCCTAAAGAACGTCTACATTATGAGTGCTAGGGCAGCAGAGCTAAAGTGCCATAATTATGCAGCTGCAACCCCATAGTGTAGATGCAGACAACAGCAATGAAAGGGGTTTTTCCATTGCTGTAGGAACTCCACCTCCCTGAGTGACAGGAGCTAGGATGATCGAAGCAATCTTCCGTCAACTTAGCCGCATCTACTTGGTCAGCACAGCTACGGTGCTCAGGGTGTGGATTTTTCATGCCCCTGGGAACCATAGCAGTGTCAACAGCTGTTTTAAGTGTAGACCAAGCCTAAATCCGGTTGGCTTTAGTGGGATTTAACCACAAGTTCAGGCTCTTATGTTCTTTGCTGAATCAGGGCCCAAGTGCATAGAAAGGCAGTAAGGGGAGAGGACTCGGTGGCGCACAGGGGCAAGTGGAGAGCAGAAGAGAATGAGAGAAGAGATCTAGACATGGGCAAGATTATGCAGGGGCCCGATGAGGAAGACAAAGAGCTAGGAGACAGGGATTTGAGGGGACGGTCAGAGCAGCAAGAGAGGAAGGGTCAGGGAACTACTTCTTTAGGAGTATCTCCTCTCCTTTTCCAACCCTTATTTCTCTTTAATAGTGGTCCCAAGGAATATTCCCCCCCTCCCCCAAGAAGATGATTATCACATTCCTGTAGTATTAACAGTTCCTCCCACGCATCGCTCAGCCATGCTGTTTATCTCCATTGAATTAACATTCACAGCTCAGCTCTCACATTGCTTTCATGTCGCTAAAATCAAACATTTACCCAAGCAAAGCAAAAACATCCACAGGCTGAGAGAGCTGCATCGCTCAGTGCCTTAAATATTGATCGAGATACTACTGCTGGAGGAATTCTCCACTGGGCCTGTCAGAAATTGCCTAGTGACTTTGATAATAGGGAGAAAGAGCTCCTGGTGCCTCAGCATGAAGTTTACTCTAGGATGTTTTTATTCTAGCTAAGAACAAAAAAAGTATTTAAATGATTAGTTATCTGAAATTAAAAATGTATGCAAAGCTGAGCGGCCTGTGTCCCACCCTATGCATTTCTCTTCTTTTAGATGAGTGTATTGCCACTTTAATACAAAATGGGCAAAGCGTCTGAAAGGTGATCTGGAAAGGAAAATAAAAATTGGGTTCATGTCCTATTTTGCTTCTTTTGAGGTATGAAGAAGGCCACAAATATTTCTTTCCTGGTTGTTTGTATTTTACATTGGAAATTCAGCCTTGTCTACTCTGTTTTACTTGAAAGGCCCTGTTGGCTGACTGGAGATCCAGGAGAGCATCTGTCCTGTAATGATCCACATATATGCTTTGCTTAACTTACAGCACTGTATGTAAAGCTCAGTGCTTAAATTTGTGCCAAGGCTTTCCAGGGTTGAGCCCTGGCACCTCTAGGCTTGGCAATTCATAGCCCTAGCATCTCTGGGCTTGCTACATCAGTTATGAATGTAAAAAAATTGCTTGAGCCCTGGCACCTCTTTCATTACAAATTAAGCACTGGTTACGCATGTGAGTAGGCCTTCACAGGATCTGTGTCTAGGTTTGTAACATCAGAGAAGCCAAGCAAGTAAAACATGATTAATTGGGGTGTGTGGGAGGGAAGTGATTTTTATTCAGACTGTTTAAAACTCAAGGTAAGACAAGGTGGGTGAGGTAATATCTTTTACTGGACCAACTTCTGTTGGTAAGAGACACAAGCTTTCAAGCTACACAGAGCTTTTCTTTAGGTCTGGGAAAAGTACTGAGAGTGTCACAGCTAAATACAAAGTGGAACAGATTGTTTAGCAGAATTATTTAACACATATTCTAGGGGACCATTCGAGGTGAAGTGGCTGGTTCAAGAATGAACTCACACAGAAAAATGATAAAAAAGACAAACACCATATCGCCCATGGGTGAACACTTTTCACAACACGACCACTCTAGATCTGACCTCTCAGTCCTCGTCCTCAAATGAAACCTGCACAACACTTTCAAAAGGCTAGCCTGGGAGCTTAAATGTATAACTTCGTTAGACACTAAAAATCATAGTCTTAATAGAGATACTGGATTTATGGTTTTTTACAACAACCTGTAACCCCTTTTTTATTAACTGGCCATTTCACCTTGAATGGTCCCTTTGATGTGTTAACTGCTTATGCTAAACTATCTGTTCCACCTTGTATTCAGCTGTGATACTCTGAGTACCCTTCCCAGACCTGAAGAAGAGCTCTGTGTAACAGGAAAGCTTGTCTCTTTCACCAACAGAAGTTGGTCCAATAAAAGATATTTCCTCACCCACCTTGTCTCTCTAATAGCCTGGGACCAACATGCCTACACCACCACTGCAAACAATAAAACTCAAGGTGTTTAACACCTATTCAACTCCTGGGAGTAATTTCTCTTTGTTGAAGATTCAGTACTCTGTCCCCCTTCATTTAAATGGTGAAAAAACTCCCACATATCTGAGTCATCCAAAGAAACCTCCAGCAAAAACAGAGATCAGATTTGATATTCCTGATATTTCTAAGATTAAAAAACCAAGCAACCCTCTTCCTCCACAACAGCTGCTTAAAAAATCCCAAACTCTTTCAGGACTCTTTATGCATATCATAAAACACATATACACACACAAAACAAAACAAAACAAAAACAGAAACTCATTGTTTTCCTCTGAAGGTCACCTTCAAGAAAGAAGTAGCTTTGCCAGTCACCTCCAGTTTTTCTATTAAGACGGATGCCAGATGCATGAGTCTGTCATTAGCAACTTCCAGTTACAGCAATATAAAATAGGGTGAGATCATTTACATTTTTCTACCAAAACATTTTTAGTTGAAAACTGGCCTTTTTTTAAAGTCAGAAAGTTTCATTTGTTTAATTTATTCAGCGAAAATGGAAAAATAGTTTATAAAAATTGGGTTTGGTTGATCTACTTTCTCCTTTTTTAGTGGCAAAATAAAGGGGAAAAAGAGAGTGGGGAAGAAAACAAGGGACGAAGGGTCAGGGAGGGGAGCCCAAAGTTAAAGAAAATTAAGTAAAAAAAAAAAAAAAAGACCCCCCTCCCCAAATTTCCAATAAACAAAATTGTTCCGGATTGAAACCTGTGAAACAAAAATGACTTCAACACTTCAGTGAAAACCTCTCATCTTTTAACCAGCTCTAAAATTATGCCAAAGTTTGTGTCATAAAAATAAAATAGCTTATGTAAAAGAAATTGGGACCCCATCCAACAGCCATCAAAGCCAAGGTGAGTCTTTGCATTAACTTTTCTGAATGCTACTTTGGGCCCTCAGTGCTTTCAGTCCAATTCCCAATGAACCAGAATCTGCATCACAAAACCCAGCATCCATCACAACCGGCAGTAACTCACTACCTTGTTGGCAGCAAAACCAAGGACTGAATGACATGGAGATAGACTCTGACCCTAGCAACGTACGCTGAGGGTTGAGGGGTCAACGTACGCTGAGGGGTAGGGAAGCTTGTGTTCTGTGGCTCAATGGAGGAGTTCTCTATTCAGTGATGACCATCTGGCGACACCAGATGGTCATCTCTGAATAGAGAACTCCTGCATGAGCGTTAAGGGCCTGATTGTCAGAGGTGGTTCTCGTTGAAGTCAATGGGAACTGTGCAGGGCTGGCCACACCGAGAATGGGTGCTAACCAAATAGGATTGAAACAGAACAACAAAAATGTGGATTAGCCATGGATACAGGGCCAAGTTTTCAGTCTGGATGCTCATTCCTGCACAGCAGAAAAATGGCAGGCAGTGCATGTTGGAAGAAGGCTGTCAGCTCAGTTTTACAAGCTTTAGGAAGTCACAGAGCACAGACCACTCTAGATCAGCTGGGAAGAGCAGGAGGTCAAAGGGCACAGCCACAAGGAAATGGACATTGGCCACATGAATATATTCAAATACATATGCAGCCATCTGAAGCAAGAGTTGTTCCCTCTGAACGGCCCCCATGCAACTGCAGCTACTCTTAGAACAGAGCACATGAGGGAGCAAGATGCACAAAGGGTTGGTCTCAAGCAGAATAGGTGCAAATTTTCATACTGCTTGTGATAGGTATATTTGTGCCCATCAGAAGTAAGAAGGTCACACACTACCCTGCATTAGCCAGAATTTGGCCCATGCTATAGTATTACTAAATTCGAATCTGTGATACGCTATATATCTGCATCGCTTTTGATGTATAGTAGAATTATGCTGGATTACAATGAATCCATCTATACAGGCCCCGCCGACAGCAATTCTGGGCCCCAGGGCAGAACAGTCAATGGGCTGCCGCTGCGCATCGGCATGGCGTTGCCACCTGGGCCCAGAGCTGGACCGTGTGCGGCGGCTGGTGCACACACACACAAGCTGCGCCCACACGGACGTGGTCTGCCTGACATTTGGGCGGTGCTGCACTTGCACTGGCTGGCGCCCAGCGAGCTGCTGGCTAGGCTGTTGGGCGCGCTCTTCAGCTGGGCGGGCATGTGGAAGCCCTGGCCATGCCGGCCTCAGCTACCGCAGCAGCAGCGGCAGCCCCCGGGCCCTTTTAAATCACCTGGGCCCCTGGGCAATTGCCCTCTTTGCCCTCCCCTGTCAGCGGACCTGCATCTATATATGTGTATTTGAGACCTGCCTACCATTTATTTCTACCTCTAATAACAACAACAGAGACAGATTTTAAAACATTAAGTATGCAGCTGTGTACCTAGTTTGCATGCACAGTTACCAGAACTGTGTGCACAAATCAGGTAAATTTGTTCACAAATGGCCAGTTAAGGTGATGTGTGCACAATTACCTGATTTATAAGTGTAGCTGCAGTAATTGCAAACACAAATTAAGCATGAATTATGTGAGCATTTGTCTCAAAGAGTGGTGCATCTGTGTTTTTTTAGAAAATCTGGTCCATAAGCTTTAACTTATAACCACCTCATGCCTGAAAGGCCCTACTTGGGACCTTAGGAAAAATAAACTAAAAATGTAATTTACAATAAATAGTCCAAATGCCCAGTTAAATCTCCAAGTAGGAATAAAATCTGATGAAAACTCCGACAAACACATCCAGCATATTCAAACAACATACAAAATAAATCGGATGTTTTAAACAGAGTCTTGAATTTCACCTTGAAGGATGCCACTGATGGACTTTTTAAATGTCAGGGGAGAGAGAATCTCAGAAGAGAGAGTGATTATTAATAATCATAATAATTCCTAATTAATAACATCAATAATTCTTAGTAGTTACACAGAACTTTTCATCCAAAGTGCTTTACTAATGAGGATTGACATTCGCATTTTAGAAATGGGGAAACTGAGGCACAGAGTGGTAATGTGATCTGCCCTCTCTTTCCTCTACATCACACTGCAAGGTCTGTGGCTGCGAAAGAAATTTAGGTCTCCTGACAACCAGCCCATGACACTGTCTGCTGCTGTGCCACACTGCCTCAATTAAATACTAATGGCCACATGGTCAAAAATGAGCTCACATGCTTACATGCCCACAAAATGCACAGACATCCATGTCCATGCATTTATGTATGCAAATCCCACAATTGTATGTGCAAAGGGTACTCTCCCCACAACCTTGTGCACCCACGGGACTCTCTTTGGCCCCATCCTCACAGACTAAACAAAAATATTCTGTGTATTAAGGTAAAATGTTAGCCAGCTACAGTGCGTTGCTTTAGTTGTGAAAGAACCTCCGAAATGTTCAGGGATTCAGTTCAGATGAGTTTCTAAGCACTTGGCTGCTTTTCTGAACTACCCAGACCTTTGCATGCTACTCTCCCCTCTGAAATCAAATAGGGTCCCACCTCCCCACCCCATTCAACCCCTCCCAGCCACACAGAGCTCCTTTGGGGATCTTGTTCACATGTGGCAGCCTCTTTGCTAAACCCCAGGCTGCTGCTCTGCACCCATTCCCTGTACTCTGGGGCTCCCGTGACCCAGCACGCACTATACACGCTGACAAAGCACGTGTAGAGCAGTGTGCCTCCCTCGCTGATTTACATACACGGAATGAACTAGGGATGGGGCTCAATCTGGAATTCCACTCCCTGAACTGTGGGGGAATTCAGATCCAAACCCCAAGGCTTGGACCTGTCTGCTAAATGGGCCCAAATTGAAACTCTTCATGCAAACACAGTGGGCTCTCACCCAACTCTAACATACACTTTGTTTTCATAGAGTGTCACCTTCTCTTTTGCTACCTTTGGTTGCAGCATCACATGGTTAATTTTACCTTGTGTCTGATTAACTGTACCTTGGAATCTGCTTTCATGTGTTTTCCTTCCTCTGCCTTTCCCAGGGCTGATGGTCCTGCGGTCCTGAGGTGTGCACACAGAAAGGTTTCTGGAGTTATGCAGGCCGTTCAAAGCCATCCGCTTTGAGAAGAACCATACGGTGCTGGCTCACCTGTTTGTCTGGCTGTAGCATTTTGTTTGCTGCTTCCTGATTCCTTTGAGACTTATTCTTTTGTCGTATGGCAAACTCTTTTTCACCCTGAGAAAGGAGAATCTCCTCAGTCCAAAGGGAAGTTTTTATACTTAAGATATGATACTTTGCAATTACTGGGGAATCTCAGAGCACTTTGAAGGGGGTGAGAAGTGTTATCATCCTCATTTTACAACAGGGTAAACTGAGGCACAGAAAGGTTCTGGTATTTGCCTATGGACACAGAGAGTGAACAGCATCTACAAGGTGCTGAGCGCCTCCTTGGGGTTGAGGGTGTTCAGCGCCTTGCAGAATGGAGTCCGGAAGGTTCTGAAAAGCATTCCAAAAGGCTGTCTGCACTGGTTATATTTCTTAACAGGACATTCTGCTATGCACAGGCATTTTAAGGGGAGCAACTGAATTTCTAAGACAGCTGTGCAAATACACTTAAAACTTATGTTACAATCTCAAAACCCAAAACCAGTTTCCCAGAAGGTCCAGAGTGAAGCTCGGGGGATTCACGGTTTCGGTGGTTACACAGCGGGTACCACTAGGAGTGATGGGAAGAAACTAAAAGAGAGAATCTAGAGTATCAAGGACATTTTTCCAACAGGGAGATGAATTATGTAGCGAATGGCCTCCCACTGGAAATGGAGGGAACTGCATCGTGTGAGACATCTAAAATGAGGCTGGGCAAAGCACTGGACCATACTACAGGGCATTGTCGAGGAGACGGGCTGGACTGAGTGAGACACAAAGGGTATTACTACATTATTCAGGCAGAAAACCAGCCAACCCCACTGGTTCCAGCTGAGTTCTGTGGTTCTGGGTTTGTTGGATGCAGCCTGCAAATGCTCACAGGGCTCTGGGAACAACTGCCTTGTGGTAACTGCCCCCCATTAAACTATTCAGGCTAGGTATGTCCTATGCCAGTATGACAGTGTCTATTTCTAGCCATATTATTCCTGACACACAGGGAATACTTGATGCAGGCGTTGATCAGGCAGCTGTCAGCTCATTCTGTCCCTGGCCGTCATCCCCTTTGACGTGCTGGTGTCTATGTGTCTCTGTCAGGGTTTAGTCCGAGCATCTGTGAGGCAGGGAGAAGGTGACGCCTTGTCGGCACCACGAGAGTTGCTGCCAACAAGTCACATCGGTTCTCAACCCTTTCAAAAGACAGTGAAAACCCCCGAGAGTCATGAAAACGGGCGACGCCCACACAGGGTCAGATCTGGGCCCTATTGAAGTCAATGGCTAGACATCAACTGGGATTCAATCCAATGGAAGCATGAGGAGCCTGTCTTTCCCCCTAAGATCTATGCATGGAAGGTCCCTCCCCCTGCTCCCATGTGTGCATCTCACCCTTCACAGGCAGGGAATAGGATCTCAGAGTCCTCTGTGGAGATATGGACCTAGGCTGGTGAGGTGCAGGATGGGTACAGGCAGGGAACCTCCTGCCATCTTAAGCCGGGGTTCCAGGAGCCACAGTTGGCAGGAGAAGCCCTGTGAGCAAAGCCCCATCACAGCCATGTTGGCAGGAAGCCAGAGAGGGCAGAGGGGTACAGGGGCTCCTGTGCCTCAGTGGATCCCCAAGATCTAGATTTGTGGGGCTTGGGGGTCCCGCTTCTCTGCTTCTTCCATAGGGTTGGAGGACAAACCCTGCTCCCACACAGAAAACACAGAGGTTCATCTACCCTGGGCCCCCTCCCCCAAGTTTCCTGTGTGCGGGCTGATCTGGGCCAAGGAAAGGCTGGTTATTGTAATTGTGAGAGTATGGCAGTCTTGGGAGCCAAACCATGAGTCTTACAGGGAAACTGAGGAAGCCCATGACTACAATGCAGAGAGCAGATCCTATGGAGGTCCTGAAAACCCCCAGCTACTATTCGTCTCAGCGGGGGGGTGAGGGCACTCATTACCTCACTGAGGGGTGAGGGATGCTCCATGCCACACGTGAACGGGGACAAGTATTTTATGAGCTTGGCCAGTCAATCTAGGGTAGTATCCTCTCTCCAGCAATGGCCCATGCCAGATGCCAGGGAGAAAGGCATAAATAACATTCCTAAATTGTGCACTATTATACCATGGAGGAAATTCCTGCCTGGTGCTCAATCCAGACCCTGAAGACTGAGGATTGTAATTCTGATCCTAGTTGTTATAACTGCAGTTGCTATTCTACTGCATATACAATGGGACAATTCTGATACGATTGCAGATGGTAAAAATCCCTCCCATGCATCAGAAAATCATAGCCTTTTTTGCATCCAGTTATCCTAATACTTATGCAGTGTGAACAACACTATGTGCTCATTTTTCCAAGCCATTTTAGTCACAGGCACAAACTAAGCAATGGCTGGTGAAACAGAAGAAACCACTTTCTGATAGGTTTTCCCTTCTCTTTCATCTCCCACTTCACAGGTGAATAGGCAACTACACTAATAAAATTAGTACCTGCATTCCAGCAACTGCCAGCAATGGCGTTGCTGTATCAGTGCTCAACTGCTACTGCAAACAAGGCTCAGGCACGCTTTGCCATGCACGCAAACCTGCTCAGAGCTGCATGTTCTGTGCACCTTCTTTAGCTGGCAGAGATTGCATCCTGCCATGGTTAGGGTGACCATATGGCCTGTTTTGGCCATGACCGCCCCTTTTTTAAGCCCTGTCCTGGCTGTCCTGACTTTTTTTTTCTTTTCAAAAGGAGCCATTTGTCCCGTTTGCTCTTGCTGAGGTGATCAGTTGGCAAAAGCACATGGGACAAATGCCCACTTTTGTCCAAAAAGTGGGCTGCGGTGTGGAGGAACGTGTGGGGGATGAGTGGAGATGCCAGCGCCCTGCAGGGGGATGGAGGCAGAGCTGGGGGGGCGGTAGGGTTCCAGCGATGGGCAACAACCTCATGAGGGGGGAGGCCCTCAGGCGAGCAGCTGGGGGTGTCCCGTTTTCTCTTTGGGAAATATGGTCACCCTAGCCATGGTATATTGCACATTCAGATCCTCACTTCACTCAGAGCTGAGCACAGAGCTTTTATTATGCATTAAACCAGTGGTCCCCAAACTGTGGGGTGTGCCTAGGGGTGTGGAGGAACATTCGGGGGGGAGAGGGTGGCAGGCCGGGTCAGCTCCCACATGGGGCAGGCAGGGAGTGCCACCCAGCCTGTCCTGCCCCCAGCTCTGCTCCGGCCCCACCCCAGCCATGACCCCAGCTCTGCGCCTGACCCTGTCCCCAGCCTTGGTGTGGCTCCACACCCAGGGAGAGGCGTGGCTGCCATCCCTCACTGTGGCTCGGCTGCCGCTCTGCTCCCAGCTCCACCCCCACCCTGGGCTCCAGCCTTGGCCCCTTTACCTCTGTCCATCTCCCCCAAGCCGCAGCCCCGCTCCTGGCCCTGGCTCTCAGGAGGCACAGACAGGGGAAGGTGAGGTGTGACCCTCAAAAGTTTGGGGACCACTGCATTACACTAACCAAGCTACTACTTCCTATGCATCTTGTTGTGAGAGGTAGACAGAAGGTTTATGACCAAGATACTGACAGGTTGATCTTGTGAATAAAGTGTCGTACATGTTTTTTGAATGGGCATACATTGGGGATCAGTAGTGATAAATAATGTTTCACCATGTGAAAATGTCATTAATGCAGACATATGCCTAAGAGCTGTAGAACCTGTATCAAAATAGGGATATAGATCAGTTCACTTCCGAGACACCTGAGCATCTGTGTGTAAATTGAGCCCAAAAGTACTCATGAGCCCTGTGTACAAAGTGTTACAAATTAGACCCACATCTAGCCTTATTTCTGGTTGTCACCAAAGCATGATTCTGTGCAAAAAGTTTCAACTGAACTGACTGTACCATGGCATTGTAAATACCGGCCCTCTTGGGCGAATGCCCTCATCAGAGCCTTTCCTGTTGTTTTAAATTGGCACATGGTATTACATTCTGACATGGTCACAAAGCTTTGCACGAGGACTTACTCCATAATCAACTATTTCCCCATGTCCTTTTTTAGAGAGGGGCCAAACCCAGAGTCTCATCTCTGATCTGAACCCCTTTATGTGTCAGGGTGGAGAGATGGGAAGGATACTTGCGATCTGAAGCAATGTAGTCTAGTGAATAGGGCATTGCACTGGGACTCAGGACACCTGGATTATATTCCCAAATCTCCCACTACCTGCTGTGACACCCGGGGCAAATCACTTCACCTCTCTGTCGTCGTCCCCCATTCAGATTGTAAGTGAATTGGGGAAGGGACTGGTTCTCACTAGCTGTTTGTACAGCGCCTAGCACAACAGGCACCTAATCTCACTTAGGGCCTCTAGGTGTACTATAAAACAAACAAACAACAAACCTGGACTGGATCACCAACAGAAGGGTTTCTGATTCTGCCTAGGACACAGCCAACCTTGTAAGATATTCATCCCTGAATAGTGAAAATCTCCAAAGCATATTATTTTGAAGCCAAAATCTTGCAAGAGCAGCTTGTGCTATTTCTGTACCACAGAATCTGATCCCAAACACAAGGACTGACCCTAATTCAGACTCAGACCCAGACCATGAACCCCACCTAAACTAATCCAGATCCACTCCACATTGCACTCTTGGCCTCGTCCAGTTTGATGTACTTCAATCAACAGCAATTTCACATGCATAAAGCTCAGATCCTTCATAACCCTGAGGCTACTCTTCCTGATCAAGCACCTTCCATAGCCTCATGTGCAAGAGGGACTTTCATGGTGGTTAAAGCTAACTGAAATATCAGTGCAGACTTTCAGCAGAACATAAAATATATTTCTGTCTTACATATTCAGTTACAGTCATGTCTGTTTCACTTGTTTCCAAGCACTTCTGTAGCCCATTACTAGCTATTAAGGATGTTTGATTGTTTACACAAGGGCTTTCTCCTCTACTTGCTGCTGCTGTGGATTCATACATCTGACAGTAACATTTGTGACATCACAGTGATATCATAAACACAGAGCTATGCTTTTATGACAGGATCAGGCAGATGATGAAGGCAAGTGGGGAGGGAGAAGGCTGGAATTTAAACTCAGATTTAAAATAAAGGAAAAAAGCATAGAAAATTACTGACAAAGCTGACTGCTACTGGTCTAAGGGGTCTCTTGCTGCCAAACTGACTATTTTTTGACAGTCTCTGGGAAGCCCATAACCTAGTGTTTGGTTCCTAGGACTCCTAAAATAAACGTTAGGGACACACAGCATTTTGGTGCCCTGGATCCAGAGTGCAATCTGCTGCACTGTGCGCTTGAGCCTGCAGTCCTTGCACCTCCACTCACGTCAATGGGAAGATTTCAGAGCATAAGAGGAAGTAGCAGCTTTCCATAGGCACCAACTCCGTAAGTGCTGAAACCATCTCAGTGCTCAGCTGCTCTTAGACCTCAATAAACAAAACAGGCTTCCTTTCTTATTTCATAGCTTCTCTCCATAGGAACAGTTTTGGGACTTCTAGGTGACCAGTAATATGTTGTGATACAGAACAGTCTCATTGCTAGGTGGCTAGGGTTAGAACTCATCTGAAAATGGCTTTATAAATACTCCTAAGCAGCCTCAGATTACCAATGGGAAAATGAAGGCAGAGCATTTAAACGATTTGGCCAAGGCCACAGGAGCAGTCGGTGTCAGTCCTAGGAACTTCCAGCCCTACACTCAAACCCAAAGGCCATGCCACCGTAGGCTGCCCCATCCATTCTACTCATATTGCTTTCCTCTGACCAAGAGGATGGAGTGGAGCATCTGGCCTACGTGCAGGTTGAGAGCTCTTTGGGGCAGGGACCAGCTTTTTGTGGTGTTGGTATAGTGCCTGGCACAATAGGGTGCCAGTCTAGGACTAGAGCTCCCAGGTGCTACTGTGACAGAAATAATACATAATGGTGACCGTAACCAAGCTGTAGCTTGCTATGGACTTGCATTTAGCAGAAGCCTAGTAAGATAGTAAAGCGGGAAAGGACAGCTGTGACATGGATCTGGCCCCCAGATGATTCTGCCTCCAGCTGCCTGGGGTTTGGAAATCAAATGTCTTGCTCATGACAAGGCTCTTTTGGAGGACGCCCAAGCATGTATAGGGAAGAGTCAAAATGGCACGAAGACAATAGTAAACCTGACACTAAGCAGCCGTGAAAGTTCAAGAGTCCCCGTCTCTCTCTGCACAATGAAGCCCTGGATTAAGGTTACATTATTCCACGCTGCATTGTGTCACACAGGGGCTATTTTGGTCAGGGAGTAGCTGCGCCCATATTTGGGAAAGTCTCTCACATTGAAGGGCAGGCTGAAGGGCAGCGATGAGAAATGGCTCCTGACAAAGGCAGTTTTACTGTAGGAGAGAAAGGATCAGAAATTCTCCCCTTAGGCCCTTCTCCCCATTAACACCAGAAGCCCCTGCTCTAAACCTGACCAAGTGCCTCTCCTGTAGCTGCTACGTATTGTGGCTTGTGAGCAAGGTACTCGAGTTGCTGACACTTCTGGGAGAAAATGCTGAGGGGACAAGGAAAAGTGGAACTCGCCATCCAGGAGTAATCACCTCAGAGATTTAAGGCAAAGTTACAGCTGAGATTTTACATACACCAAAATGTACAGCAAAAAATGTACATGGCCCCCACAGCCACTATAACTCTGCCCCCAGCAATCTGTTCTACCTATCAATTGCACAAAGCATTGTAACTGCAACGCCTTACTAGCCAGAATGTCAGATACACGGATGGATCCGCAGCTTTGCCACCTTTGACCCCCTACAGAGACCTAGAAGATGTTCATGAAGAGACCAGCCCTGTTCTTAAAAGTCATCAAGGCCTTGAGCCTCAAAGGTATTTAGATACCTATCTCCCACTGAAATCAATGAGAGCGAGGCACCTAAATATGACTGAAAGTCTTGGCCCAGGGGACTAGATTATCTCCATGGGATTTCTCTAAAAATAGATTCTGCAGGAAGGGTTAAAACTAACAGGGCTCTCTTCCGTCAGCTAAGCCCATACAGGAACCTTGCTTCCCAGGAACACTTACTCCCTGGCTTGTAGAGCACGGACCGGAGTCCCTTGCTTCAGAGTATATTTAACACAGGCCATCTCCATCTCCTGAACAAGCAACTTTGAATCAGGGCTCAGTCTGGCCTATAGGCTCAGAATCTCCTCTCACTCAGTCACTTTCTGGCAGGGGAACTCAATGTTCGAAGTGGGAAAAGCAGGGTGCCTGCTGAGGGGGGGTTGGGGGCAGGCAGAGACAAGCACCCGGCAAGATTATGGCAGCCAAGGGAAGGGGGATAGGGAGGGGCAGGTACTAACTCTTCATCCCCCCCCCCTCGCTTTCAGAATAAAAACCGGGTCATGTTACATTCACCCCACCCACTTCACTATCACTGGCCATTTTCTACCTTGTATCTGCACCTCCAGCTCCCTTTCTCCTAAGTCTCCCCTGTTCTGACTCTTATTTCTTGCTCTTCTCACCTCTGATACTTACTGTGCTTTCCCCTTTTCTCACATTCCCCCCCATACTCCTTCCTTCTCTCTGTGTCCTTCCACCTCTCTCTGCCCTGCCCCCATTCATTCATCTCTCCACCACACCAAGGCTGCAGGGGCTGATTTAGAGGAAATGTTCAAAGAGCTAACTATAGTGAGCTTGTCAACTGCTGGGGGAGGGAGGGAGATAATAAAGCCTATAAATAACTGATGGGTCTAGAGGGAACAGTCCATGCAGCACAGAGAGCTGGGACTGGGATTAAGGGGGCAAAACTAACAGAAGGAAAATTGAGGCTAAACAGGAGAAAAATCTTCCCCACAGGGGGATGTGTTAGACTGTGGAATAGTTTCCCCAGGGAAGGCTCTGTCACCAGCAACGTTGGAAACTAGGCCAGAAAACACACAGCAAGGAACACACTTCCACTGGCAGGGGGGTGGTCTGAGAGGAAGCCTTCACTATCGTTGACCTCTGTGACTTGCACTCCCTCCTAGCTCCCAAAGCAACAATCCAGCCCAGCTCTCTGTTGCAGAGGAGGAAAAAAACACCCACAGCTTCTGTCTCCCTTTCACTCAAGCCTGCTTCTTAACTAGTCACAGCTGGCACTGACTGACAGCTCAGGCAGCTTCTTCCTATAGCAGCTTTTAACTCCTTTGTTGCATGACTGGGTGTGGGGTACATGCCCCTCATTACAGAGCACCCTTCCTTGAGTCCAAGGGAGAGGACACTCGTCCTCTAGGTATCTTAGGGTGACCAGATGTCCCGATTTTTGGGTCTTTTTCTTATATAGGCTCCTATTACCCCCCATTCCGTCCTGATTTTTCACACTTGCTGTCTGGTCACCCTAAGGTATCTAGAAGTTTTTACAGGCAGATCTCCCGGGGACTCTCTAGTTACAAGGGAGAAGCACAAGGAAGAAAGGGAGCAGGTGTAGGCCTTGAATAAAAAAATCAGATCATTTTTCACCTGACAAGCATCCCTTTTGCACCATCTGGGGGTGAAGTGTCATTACAGCAACCCCAACATCAAATTGCTTCATGGTTGAGCATCTGAGTGCTAAAGACAAGCACACTACTGTGAGCTGTTTTCAGGTAAACTTGCAGCTTTGGAACAAGTGATTCAGACCCTGGGTCTGTGTTAGAGCAGACTGGAGTGTCTGGCTCAGCAAGACAGGGTGCTGGAGTCCTGAGCTGGCAGGGAAAACAGGAGCAGAAGTAGTATTGGTACATTGGGTGGCAGCTCCCAAGGGGGTTTCTGTGATCCAACCTGTCACAAGGATGTCCCCTGATAACTACACTACCTTGTCAGTAGTAGAACCCACCACTGCTAGAGCAAGAATTTTGGTGCATCAAAACTATTTTTTAAATTGCAATTTCTGGAAAAGGAAGCTAGTCCTTTAGAGAATGTATTTTGGTTTATACACAGAAAAGACATTTTACTGAACTGTGCTTTCCTCAAAGTAATTTGACAGTACTTTACATTTGAAGAAACTTACACAAGGTGCTCCATTTCCAGCTTTACTTTTAAGAGTTCAAGTAACAAACATTTTGTAACTTGGAAAAATAGGCTAGTGTGAAACATGTGCGTAAAATCCAAAACCAGAATCACATCAATAACGTGTTAGGCTAAAAAAAGCACTGAGGGGGAACAGTCATTTCAGTTTCCTTTGAGGACAACAGACATCAGCTGGCAACTGTGAAAACTCCAGTTACTCTGAACAAAGATGCACACAAGTAACTATAAATAGCCTCTAAGATGCCTCAATTATATTTAATATGGAATTCAAACAATTTTAATATTAAATATGGAATTTTTGAGAACTCAACATTTTGAAGTCTCGCCTTCAAACTCAAAAGGCCAGGATGCTTGTTCTTGAATTCTGTTACTTCTCATTTTATTTGTACAAAAATGCTTTGAGCGTAACAAATGCCAATAGAAAAAACTGCTTTTCAGGTTCAAAACAAGCCAGTCCTTTCATTGCAGAGAGTCAAGCTGGTTACTTGGCATTGTTGGCCCGCATTTTTTTCAGTCCCTTCTTGTTGTGCTTCTTTGCAAATCGCATGTTCCTCAGAAACTTGGGATCAACCTATAAAACAAAGTAAAAATAAACCAAATTGGGGGAGGGAATCGTAGGTCATTTGAAGTGTACATTCAAGCTAGGAAGCACGCCAGTGTTTCCCCATTTGGGACAGATACATTACACATTAAAAAAAAATAATAATCCCCAAATATTGGTGGCATTTAAATCTGAAACTACTTCAGAATTAAGAGTTTTACACAACAGGTGTAGTTCTTAGAACTAAACTAGTGTTTTCCCTCAGTTTTAGAAACAGTAACAAAGAGCACTTTGGAGTAGAAATTAGATAAGGAAAATTTAATTTGCATGCAATGAGATCAAAATTTCATGTAATGATTTATTCTGGATCCAATATCACCGCAAACAAATCCTGTCGATTTTTTTGGGGGTAGTTCTTAGCATTCCCAGGTCAATACTGTTGTATTCACCGCCTTGTCTTCACTAGGTTAAATGGTCTGTTCTTATCATGTGTTAGCTAACATGGGGTAAGAAGATACCTTTTCCCCCTATCCACCCATAAAGTATAAGGGTGCTTCTTGGAGCAATCTATGCGACAGTACCACTGCAGTGTAGTTAGCATGTGTGGACACACACCACTGCAAACTCAAGCTAACACATGATGGCCTAGTTCAAACAGCCAAACACTATTAAATGATCAAGTTGCAGATAAACACAATTTGCTATTTACTGTAGTCGTCCAAACAATGTTTTCACTAATCAAAAGCATTTAATGGCATACAATATAAGGACCTGATCCTTGCAGTCTTATTTGTATAATGCTTATTCAGAGGAGTAGTCCCAAGGAAGTCAATAGGACTAGTCACATGAGTAAGGTTTTGCAGGACTGGGCCCTAACAGTGGTATAAACAAAACAAACAAACAAAAACAAAAAAACATTATGCAAGCTTTGAAGAATGATTGCATATACCAAGGTTTCAAGAGAATATAGATAAACCCATAAACACAGGGAATGTCTTTGGGTTCTTATTCACTTTATTTTCCAAAAAAGGGAGGTGCTGTTATATCAGCTGACTGATTTCACAGTTAGAGGAATTTAAAGCCACTTCTGTCCTATAGAGGGGGAGTTTCTCAACACCAATAAGGACAGAGAAATAATACAAAGGGAACAGTGAAGTTAGAAACCTAGGCAAAAAACAAATATGGAAAATAATTACCCAACCCACATATATTCACTGAATGGGAGAAACATGGGAAATAATAAAGATGACCCTTGTCCAGACTAGGATTTAAAAGATGTCAGCTAACGTATGTTAGCAGCCTAGTATAAGCAAGGCAGCATACTTTTAACACAGAGGTTCTCAAATTTTTGTACTGGTGATCCCTTTCACACAGCAAGCCTGAGTGCGACCCCCCTTACAAATAAAAAAAACCACATTTTTTATATTTAACACTATTATAAATGCAGGAGGTAAAGCAGGGTTTGAGGGTGGAGGCTGACAGCTCACGACCCCCCAAGGGGTCATGACCCCACCCCCCCAGCTTTAACAGGTGTTAAGCTAGTAGAGTTAAAGTGGAGTCTAGACAAGGCCCGTGAGACTAAACACTGTTTGCGGATAGCTATTTAGACAAATCTGCAATACAGTATATGACTGCAGGAAAGGCAAGTGCAAAATAGTGAAAAGAGAAAAATAATGTTTACTGTAGTAAAGTTTAAACCCACGCATATTAGGAAATGAGACAACCATTTTCAAACAGAGGACTGGAAAGTAAGTGTGCAAGTACTGATGCCGGATGTCTACAGCTCATGTGTAAGACTGCAGAACCTGACATCAAAATTATAAAAAGAGAAATATTCACCCCCTTCAGAGATTCGTATCTCTGGGATCTGGGTTTCTTGATACCATTTCTGTGCCATTTGCGAGCTGTTGACAGATAGAAACATTCACAGATTAAAAATAGGACTGCAGATATTATCAAATATTCCTGTTAATATGCTATTTTTGCCCACCACTTATCCTATAAAACCCCCCCACTAAATACAGAATTTAGTACAACACATGCAAACTTTTTAATACAATCAGTAATTTAAAACAAACAAAAAAGTTCCTGCTCTCTATAATACCTTCCCTTTGCATTACATGAAGTTTAATAGTTATTTTTGTAGCTAAGTTTTAATGAGAAAAATGGCATAGAAAATATTTTATTCAACGGCACAACTGATTTTCAAGAAGCCATCGAAACCAGTTTTCCATGCTTTTTGAGGTAAGCATAAATCCTTTCTGTGCTGCTATATATCAACTCTTGACCATTTACATTTTATTTTTGCTTATTTACAGTCACTTCCTTCAACTTGAGGCATGTTAGGCCACAAGAAGGGCAGGAATGCTCTCTCTTGTTGAGTGACATAAAAGTTTAAAATAACTCACCAGAATGGTTGATTTTCTACTGAAGGAAAAATAAAATGAGGACCCTAACCCAATCTTTCTCCAAACTAGCAGTCTAGCAGAATACACCTGGAATTATTCTGACAACCTGAGGATGGCAAAATATTTACCTATCCCAAGTCCATGCTAAGTATTAGTGTTATTGGAAGATGTATCCCCCCCCCCCCCATCTCCACCAACTCTCACCATCAGGGATAGAAAGTACAGATCTCTCTTCCACAAGCACGAAAGAGGCAGTGTTGAAAATTTACCTCTGCTGTATCTAACTGTACTAAACCAAGCAACGTTTTTAAAATCTCAATACTTTTGGGTCAGAACCAGACCCAAACTTACATTGGTTGTGAGTGGTGTGATTCTTGGACTTGGCCATGATTAAACCTGTGAGGGGGAAAGAAACGTTCAGCTCAGGACAGGCAGGAACAGAGGCTCATACCCACATGCTCTGTAACGCTTCCAATAGGGGAATGCAGAAAAGGCAACTCCCGCCTATATAACCAAGCCCCACAGGTTATCCCCAACCTTCCCCCTGCAGCCACACGCGCTACCCACCCAATGGGAAACATCCTGTTCAAATTCCTCCTGCCTCTGGTTCCACAGATATCACATGTCTGCCCTAAGCTCAGTGGGAGCCAGACTCGCCCCAAGCTTCATCCTAATGTTCCCCATCCCAGCAGCCCCAGCCCCGCTCCCAGGGGCTCCCCCCAAAAAACGATCTCCTGCCCCCGGATCCGAGTAGCCCTCAAGGGCCAATGCCAGAGACCCCCCGGTTCCCAGCCAGGGCCCCCCCCGCACAGGAGCGTGAGCCGCGCCCCCAGGCGAAGAGCGGGGCCCACCCCCAGCACAGCTCGCCCCGCACAGGCTCCACCACCGACTCCTGTGGGCACGATGGGGCCGGATTGAGGAGCGATGCTCACCGGCGCTTCACCACCGCGGGGACCGAGCCGGAAGAGAAGGGGCAGCTGCAAAGTCTTCTGGGAAACCAGCCGAGGGAAGGGGGAAGGGGAAAGCGAACGGACCGGAAACCTCACTCCCCTGAGTCCGTCTGGAAACAGGGCCCGCGAGCATGGCGGTTCCGGGCCTGGGAGGTGCAGGCAGTGGACGCTGGACGAGGTGTTGGGGGCGAGGGTGGGGTCGCGTGGCCGGGACACCCCGCGGCCCCCTCGCTGCAGTCTCCGCGCACTTTACCGCTTGCAGCCGCCCAGCGCTTCGGGGGCAGGGCAGAGCCGTGCTAGGCTCCAGGACCGGGAGAGCCGGGCTGAGGCGGCCTTGGGAGCCTAGTAGTCCTGGGTAAACCTGGCCAGGCAACAGCAGCCCTGGCTTAGCCCCCATGTGACCAGGGCCGGATTAACTTTTTGTGGGCCCGGTGCCAAACATATTTGTGCCCCCCCCCCGGGAATAATTGTAAAAGGGGCCGGGGGTAAAAGCACAGTGGGGCAGGAGCTAGGGTTGGTCTCTGGAGCAAGGGAGGGGTCAGGGGTAAACTGCAAGCGCAGCAGGGCTGGGGAAGGGGTAAACAGGATTCCCCCTGCCCACATAGAGAGAGTACCTACCTGGTTCTAGCCCATTCTCTTTGTCTCTCTCTGCACTGAGCTGCCCCTCCTCCCACAGCAGCAGGACAGGTTCTCTTCCAGGTCTCGGGGGTGGGTGTTGGGAGTGGGAGGAGCGGAGGCTAATTTGGTTACTCCTATAACCCGACATTTAGTTTCCAGTCAGCACTGCTAACCGGACACTCAGGTCCCACTTTCTACTCGAGTTTCCAGTCTAAAACTGGATACCTGGCAACAGGGCTGCCAGAAAAGCCTGAGGGGGGGAGGAGGGGTAAGGATCATTTTTAAAAGTAAGAGGGCTAAGCCTTATGGGGGGGGCAAGTGGTGGGGGGGCTAGGGAGTGGAGAGGAGCTAATGGGCAGGGCCATGTCTGCTGTACTGCCCAGGTAGGTTGGAGACTATGGGGATCAGCTGACACAGTATCCAGGGCCCGTGCAAGGATATTTTGCACCCTAGGTGAAACTTCCACCTTGCACACCCCCCACCCCCCCCGGAGCATCGCTTATTATAAATTTTCAAAAATGACTACAGTGGAGTCACATCTTACGCGGGGGTTAGGTTCTAAGGTCAGCGCGTAAGAAGAAAATTGCGTATAGTGAAAATTACCATAAAGTACAGTATACACTAGAACAGGGGTCCTCAACCTATGGCACGCATGCCAAAGGTGGCACGTGAGCTGATTTATTTTTTTTTAATGGCAGCCTGCGGGTCCCGGCCACCGCTGAGCCTGCTGCTGGCCTGGGGTTCTGTTCACTCAGCTGCCAGCCGGGGTCCCATCCGGCAACTCCGCTCAGCCTCCTGCCGTTCACTCAGGCCAGCAGGAAGCTGAGCAGGGCCGGTGGCCGAGACCCTGGCTGGCAAGGGGCCAGCAGCTGGAACCCCAGATCATCAGTGGGCTGAGCAGGGCCGGTGGTCGGGACCCCAGACTGGCAGCGGGCTGAGCTGCTCAACCCGCTGCCAGTCTGGGGTTCCGTCCACTGGCTCCTGCCAGCTAGGGTCCCAGCCACCGGCCCCGCTCAGCCTGCTGCCAGCCGGGCTCCCGGCCGCTGGATCCGTTCAGCCTCCTGGTGGCCGGGACCCCGACTGGCAAGGGGCTGGCAGCTGGAACCCCAGACCGGCAGCGGGCTGAGCGGGGCTGGCCGCTGGGACCCCGGGCCCACTGCTGGCCCTGCTCAGCCCGCTGCCAGCTGAGTGAACAGAATCCCAGGTTGTCAGCAGGCTCAACGGCAGCCGGGACCCGCAGCCTGCCATTAAAAAAAAAAATCAGCTTGTGTACCACCTTTAACATGCGTGCCGTAGGTTGAGGACCCCTGTTCTAGTGTATACTGTACTTTATGGTAATTTTCACTATACGCAATTTTCCTCTTAAACGGTGACTTTAGAACCTAACCCCTGTGTAAGATGGGACTCCACTGTAGTGTAAAAAAAAATTTTGGGGCACCACTTTTTGGTACCCCCAAATCTTGGCGCCCTAAGCGGTCGCCTAGTGGTTACACCGGCCCTGACAGTATCCCCAGCCCAGGTGATGTGACAGCAGAGTTAGTGGGGCCCCCCAGCCCTGTGCTCAGCTTCATTTTTGGGGCTCCTCCTTGGGACCCAGTCAAGAAAAAGAACATTCTCTCTTATCTCCCCCTGCCCCCATTTTTCATTCTTTTTTTCTTCATCCTCCTCCCATAAGTAATAGCAAGTAAATGAAAATAAAGTGAGGTACCTTGATTGTTCTTGTAGTCTAACTTATTTTTCCACAGACCACTTGAAAATCACAGAGGGTCTAGATGGACATCTTAATGATCTTTCCAAATATTGTAAAAGAATGTTCGGGTGCGGGGTCTGGCCAAGAGCTAGGGCGAGGGAGGGGGCTCAGGGTTGGGGTGTGGAGCGCTTACCTGGGGCAGCTCCTGTTTGGTTCTCAGGATGGGGGTGGGGATGTGGAGGGATGCAGGAGTCAGGGCAGGGGCCTGGGTGTGTGTGAGGGGGGTGCAGGTTTCAGGGCAGGGGCTGGGGGGCATGAGGGGGGGATGCAGGGGTCAGGGCTGGGGGCTGGGGAGGTGTAGGGGTGCAGGGGTCAGGGCTGGGGGCTGGGGGTGTGTGAGGGGGTGTGCAGGGGGCTGGGGGTGTGTGAGGGGGATGCAGGAGTCAGGGTGGGGGCTGGGGAGGTGTGGGGGGGTCAGGGGTCAGGAAGGGGGCTGGGGAGGTGTGGGGGGGTGCTGAGGAGGTGTGAGGGGAGTGCAGGGTCAGGTCAGATCAGGGCCAGGGGCTCAGGGGGCTGGGGGGGGGGGTGCAGGGGGCTGAGGGAGTGGGCTGGGGTCGTGGGGGTGCTCACGCAGGGGGCTGGAGGGGGTATGCCCCAATTCCAGCCCCTTCCCCAAGGCCTGGACTCACCTCATCTCATCTCCTCCTCCCCGGAGTGGTGTGCTGCGGCTCGCTCCTCCTTGCCCCCATCCTGCCTGCAAGGCTGATCCAACTGACCAGCGGGGGGGGCTCCCCTGGGTGCTTTGTGAAGCCCTAAGGCCTGGTGGTGCACAGGCCTTGCATTCTTTGCATCCCTTCTCCTGGCGCTCACCCCACAGCGCTATAGCAGCCATGCTGTCTGGGGAAGCCCCAGCCCTCTGGCCATTCCACCAAGGAAGGTAGGAAGGTACTGCCTTCCGCCAGGACCCCTAGACTGTTACCTTTTCTAGGCAAGCTCCATGGGGCAATAAGGGGGACAGTGCATGTCCACCCCACCTTCAGCCCATGGGGGACTGTCCACTTGTGTGTCTCACTCACACTCCCCGCCTCCTTGAAATGGGGATGAATCCACAAAGCAACACTCACACACCTTCCTTCCTAAAGGGAGGATGAGAGCTGGCCCTAATCATCATCATTATTATTATTATGCACAGACAGTCATGTCCCTTAGGCACATTATAAAGGATTGGATTCTCCTCTGTTTTACACTAGTGTATTTTAAGAGTAAATCCATTGAAATCACTGGTATAAGTGAGAAGAGAATCAACTCATAAAATATGTCAGCCAGTGCTGCTTACACTGAATAGCAGTAATAGCCAGTCCGTCATCAACCACCCCTTCATGTTAACCGTGAGAAAACCTCCATAACCTCGTCCCAACGAGAAATAAACACTTGGCCAAAAAGAGGAGCCTCCCACTGCGCCCTGAAGAACAGCGAACTTGCTCTGACAGCTGATCTGTGGAGCAAATTACCTAACCAGGGTGATGTTCAGAGAGAAAACTCTGTTTCTGATTTTTAGGGATTCAAAACTAGGGCTACGGTATTCTGCTGTTAGGATGAGGTTAGGTTGCCGAGCCAATTGAGAATGCAACAGGTCTAGACTCTGCCTTCAGTTCTGCTTCCCCAGAAAAGCTTCAAGTAAGAAAACACACACCTGCTTCAACACTGCCCAAGAGCGCCTTCCCTTTAAAAAATGCAACTACTACTTACCGTTTTATATTTCCCAAACAACCCTTTTTTCCCAGTCCTCCTCCACACGATACGTCTTAATTTGGTAATTTGGAACGTATGAACAATGAGATGCAAACTTCTCCAAGATTGCTCAGAGTTAAAGAGTGTGCCATACCTTCACTTAAGAAAGGAACAAGGGATTAGATTTGATGTGAGAGCTTCATGTGATAATTTAGGCAATCTCCTTTTCATTGATAATTCAAAGCATAAGACCACGTGAAGTGGATTCAGTATGTAAAGTTGAGATGTGTTTCTCTCACTTGGTGGCACTGTTTGATCACAGAATCAGAAACAGAACATCTAAAATAAAATGTTGATAAATTTTGGACTGAAATACTTAGCAGCAGTTGTACATGTTACATAATTTTAGCAGCAATTTTGTTCGCAATTTGTTAATTAAAATGTTACCCATTTAGCAACTCTTTGTTAAGAGTGGCTTTATTTTCATAGGCCTTTTTCAAATGAGAGTCAAATGGCTGTTTTGATTCTTGGAGACACTGCTCATAACTCCCTTTGGAATATCACATCAGTGTCTAGCTAAAATGATAATTAAAGGCCTCAATCCTGCAAGCACTTATGCACATGCTTATCTTTAAGAACATGAGTAGTCCCATTGAAGCCCAGCAATCTATACAGGGGAAACAGTGAATGTGACTATCCACCTAGTATTGTCAAATGTTCCAGATAAAGACACTGACAAATGGAGAAACTTTCCCCCCTTTCATCTCTTTCTGGCTGTACAGGATAGAAAATCAAGTCAAGTTTCCAGAGTAAAGCTGTGTAAACACACTTGCTTAGGATTACTCAGACAAGTAGCTTTACATTTCGTGCAGGTTCAGATCCTGAACTAGTGTACATTAGCATAATTCTGTTGAAGTCCATTGAGCTATGCCAGTTTACAGCAGTTGAAGATTAGGGCCTGAGTTTTTATCCTGAGCCTTAATGAGCCAGGTGATGTCTTCAGTTATTGTGTTATCATGAATAGCTGGTCATCTTGACTATAATAGTTTTAATGATTACAGACTTCATTACTCAGTGTTATCCTCAGTGTCATCTATTAAAGAATGGTGTTTGTAACTGGGATTTTAAAAATGCATTGGTTAAAATGAAAATCACAAAATGCCTTTGAAATGACAGGAACAGACAGAGTTGTATCAGCCAATGGAATTACATAATGGAAGACAATCTCTATATACCTCTCATAGCCTTATTATTTCTTTTTACTTTGTTGTTCCCACATCTCAGAAGCAATTTCTAATTCCATTGCTGAAACCACCCCCCTTAGCCTATATTTATACTTGGGGCAATGAATTAACACAAGTAGTCCCTCATTCGTTCATTTCACTGATTGTCAAGGAAGTATAGTTGCTGGGCCAATTCTCAGCGATGCTGATTCGGAAAGCCCTTGGCCTACTTCCGAGTGGTCTCCAACATTGCATAAGGGAGCAAGCACAGTTTGAAGGGAGTGCTATGGGTTTAAAATCCAAATGACACACTATTTCTTTAGATGTCCACTTTCAGCGGGAACATCCCACCCAATATGTTCCTGTCCACATGTGCATTTCAGCTATCTGAGGCCAGCCACAGCACAGCTGCGCCAATGCAACCCCCTTACTGCAGACAAAGCTTTATTAATTTAAAATAGTAACAAAGGAAATAAAGGATATCAAAGGGTTAACTAGGTCCAGCTGGGCCTTGGAGAGTTGAGGTCTTCTCAGCAGCATTAGGCCAAGTGGGAAGGTTGTGAATCAAGCAAACACCTTCAAAAAGCATTAGTTAGTGAATGTCTGTAAAGATAATATCTGGGTGCTAAGCATTACTGTCATATTCACTACAGGAGCAGAGCTGCCAGGGTCCAGCCAGAGGCTTGAGGGAAATTGGCACCATGTAGAGGGCAGGATGGAGATTTGGATCCCTTTGGCCTGCTTTGCATCTTGTTCTTTAGCCCTCTAAAGCTGTGTTTTTATCTACCCACCTAAGCATTTGTATGTGTCCCTATCCCTTTCTCTCCATTCTGCCTGACATGCATGGCCAGAGCAGGGAGCCAGGTACCAATCAGGGGAGCACTCACAGGTTACACAGCTCTGGGCGCCAAGTGTTTCAGAACTGAGTGTGACCCGCAGGGTGGAGTAGTTCACAATGGGTGGGATGGGCCAGGGAGCCAGGGGAGATGAGAGGAAGCTAGTTGGGGAGCAAAAACAAGATATTATATATGTCACACACACAAGATACCACCCACTGCTGGCATGAGACGTGACAGGTCTGAGTGGCAACATTTCCTGTTGGCTGTGCACTTTTAACAGCACTACATCCTTCTTATCATTTGTATTACGGTAGCACACAGGGGCTCTGGTTGAGATCAGGGCCCACATTATCTAAGCCACTGCACAGGCATGTAGTGACAGACAGTCCCTGCCCTAAGGAGCTGAAACAGCTAGACAGACAAAAGGTGGGAAGGGAAACGGAAGCCCAGAGAAGTGGAATGATTTGCACAAGCTTGCACAGCAGAGCTTAGGTGAGCATGCAGGTCTCCTGAGCCTCAGTCCAGTGTCCTCTCCACTCACACCACCCTCCTGCTGTGCTAAGGCTACCTTTCAAATGAGGTGCCTATGCTGGAGACTCAGGGCCTGGCCTTGTGCAACCATTCATCCCTGTGCAAAGTGCATGTAAAATGCTGACACCTCCGAATGGGAGTGTTTTACCCCCATGTTGCACAGGGCTAAATGACAACCCAAAGGGCAGGAAAGGGGAAATCTAGGCCCTCGGATTGTTAAAGCCCAGCCAAAAAGAAAGCAAAGAGTTAAACTAGATGCTCAGTTGCATAACTGCATTCTGCTGCAGCTGAAATCTTCCCACAAACAAGGCCTTGCATTTCTAAATACATGGAATTGATAAGCACAAAATATTACAGTAATGGAGAGGCTTTATGGTACATAAGTGGCGTAGAAGGACTAACGCGTAAGAAATGGGTGGCCCTTTGTTGCATGTCCAAGAAATCATTTAAAAAGAAGCCTGACGAATGTTCTGCTGTGCAAACTTTCACCCTTTTGTTCTAGGCTTATTCCCGTGACCCTGCGAATATGTCTTTCTGCAAGACTTCAAATAGAAGTGGTGGAAGCATCAGTCTTTGTAAGATTCCTTGTGGTGTTGCTCAGTGAGAGGAAGGCTAGCCTGGGAATTAAGAGATCAGGGTTCAGTTCCTAGGTCTGCCACTGACTTCCTGTGTGACTTAAGATGGGATTTCAAAAAGGTGTATAAGGGAATAAGGTGCTACTCACTTTCCATGAGAAAATTCAGCTGCACTCTCTGTGCCTCACTTCTCCCTCTACAAAATGGGAACAATAATCCCCCATCTGTCTGTCTTGTCTAATTACATTGTAAGGTTTTCAGAACAGGGACTCTTACTATGTGTATGTATAGTGCCTAGCACCATGGACATATAAGCGCTATCATAACATAAATAATAAGACAAGGCAGCTGGAGATTAAACTGGCAGATTTTCCTGTCCATATGCAGGGAATCACATTGCCTACAGGTTGTGCTATGATTGGATTAATTGAATTCTTCCTTTTTAATACATTTGTTTATATGATGATGTGCCAGACTTTCCTTAAGCATTTCCTTAGCACTTTATAATGTACGACATGTTATACTTTAATTATGGCAGTTTACAGCATTCATGATTAAGCCAAAATGCATCCCATCATTAAAAGAGAAAACAAATCTGCCCTTTCATCTGCCTTTCCCGGGTACAGTCCATTTTGAAACAACAGGCTTGAGGCATTTACAAACATTGTCAATTACACAAGACCAGCCTGTGATTAGAATTGTGTTACACTGCATTTTACAAGGCAGACCTACATTGGCCCTAACGCTAACCATTTCCAAAGTTTGCCCCTTGGGAGCGAGAGAGAGAGGGGACAGGGGATTCTTTATTTAAGATGCTGGACACACAGAGACGGTGTAGCTCCCCAACTCTCTCATGTGCAGACAGCCTCTGCTGCAGTGTCACCACACCAGGGCCCTCATAATCTGCACTCTTCACAGCTCGGGGATGGGGGATGCAAAGATGGCTTTAATACACCTTTACTCTCTCCCAGTCCTGGTGCTATTACAGTCCGTGAGCAGAGCAATCCAAAGGCTGCTATAATCTGTAACACCTGCAGACTGCATCAGGGAGACCATTCTGACCAATGGGGATTACCTGGGTGTAGGAACACCTTGGCCTCACAATCCTTCCCCTTCCCCGCCCCCCCCAGACACACTCTCACTGCTCCACGGGCTGAGGGGTGGGTTGTAGGTGCTATAATACCAGCCATTCCCTTAGTCCGAGAGAGCACCACTGGCTGGTTATGCTGGTAGGGGACAATTTTGTAGCTCCACAGAACTGCTCCATCGCAAAGGACAATTGGGCCCAGAGTCCACCTAAATCCTAACCCAGATTTAGCAAATCCCAGAGTGGATGGGTGACTCCACCACTAAAGTGAGAAAAGAAAAGCTCAGCAATTCTAACCTAGAAGGCAAGAATAGCAGCTAAAACAAGCAAGTATGTGAGGTAGTACAACCACTAGACGGAGCCCGAGTGTAACACATCAGGAAACAAACAGTGGGTTTGGACATTGTAAAGTAGAATCATTAGTCACAATCAGGGAGAACAGAAATCTCTGGGGAATACTGGCAAAATATGCAGGAATTTCCCATTTTATTTGCTATTCTATTTGGCTGCAGCTCTTCTGTTTTGATATCTGTTAGTTTTTTTTAAGACTGAGGAAGGTCATTAAAAATATTTCTTAGCTGATTGAAAGTGACTAACTGCCTTAGGGGAACTGGTTGGTTTGGGGGATTGGTAAAGCGGTCAGGAGTCATCTGAAACCAGATCTAATCTGGTCCACATCAGCAGGGCCTGAATGCCAGACCATCTGATACTCTTTTTTGGTGGCTGATATTTAAAGGAGTTCCTTGTCTCAGTGCAGTTCCTAGTGGACGGACACCCGTGTCACAACAATCACAATTGGTACCTACCAACTAGCAGGAGTGAGTGTAATAGACAAGCTATATAGTTTAAAAGAATAAGATTTCTTGATGGCAAAGATTGTTAAGAGGAACAATGGAAATGCAAAATGAACAGAAGTATTCATTCAGACAGCACAGGGGGAGCGTTAAAGAAGTCCTGCTGCATTCTTCATGAAACCACTCCTGCAGAGATGGAGAAGACAGGAAATAGGATGTGTTGGGCCCAGACCACAGCTGGTGTAAACTGGCTGAGGTCTCAGACTCATGGACTTTAAGGCCAGAAGGGACCATCATTATCTAGTCCAGGGGTGGCCAACCTGTGGCTCCGGGGCCACATGCGGCTCTTCAGAAGTTAAGGTGTCAACTTTCCAATGTGCAGGGGGGTGCTCACTGCTCAACCCCTGGCTCTGCCACAGGCCCTGCCCCCACTCCACCCCTTCCAGCCCCCTCCCCTCAGCCTGCCATGCCCTTGCTCCTCCCCCCACCCTCCCAGAGCCTCCTGCATACCACAAAACAGCTGATCGTGAGGTGCGGGGAGGGAGGGCGAAGTGCTGATTGGCGGGGCTGCCAGTAGGCAGGAGGCGCTGGGGGCGGGGAGCTGATGGGGGGCTGCTGATGTATTACTGTGGCTCTTTGGCAATGTACATTGGTAAGTCTGGCTCCTTCTCAGGCTCAGGTTGGCCACCCCTGATCTAGTCTGACCCTTCTGCACACTGAAGGCCACAGAACCTCACCCATCCACTCCTGTAATAGATCCTAACCTCTGGCTGAGTTACTGAAGTCCTCAAATCATGGTTTAAAGACTTCAAGTTACTGACAATCCACTATTTACACTAATTTAAACCTGCAAGTGACCCATGTCCCATTCTGCAGAGGAAAGTGAAACCTCCCCCCCCCTCCCCAGGATCTCTGCCAATCTGACTGGGGGGGGAAATTCCTTCCTGTCCCCAAATATAGTGATCAGTTGGACCCTGAGGTCAATGGAGCTATGTTGAGTTACACCAGCAGAGCATGTGTCCTGGTGTTAGCACTAGGTGGAAGTTGAGGGGGGAGCAGGAAGAAACCTCTTTTCTCACTGAGACATCCTGTCCCTTGTTATTTTTTAATATGAAGATTTGCGGGCCCTGCCTCTGCAATGGGGACTCAGCATTGCCATGTTTTCTCCATTGGTATTTTCTTAAGTTTTTCACTGCATTTACCTTGGCCATGGAATCCTGCTGTCTACTGAGAGCAGTCCCTGTGAATGACTCTGAATCTAGTACAGGCGTGGCCAAACTGTGGCTTGGGAGCTGCATGTGGCTCTTTCACAGTTAAAGTGTGGCACGCAGAGCCTCCCATGCACCCCTCACCCCCATTTTCCTGCTACCAGACAGGACCAGGGGTGGAGGCCTCAGGGTGGTCCTAGGGGCTTCTGCCCTGCGGGGGGAGTGGGGGAGAGGTGTCCTAAGGGCTTTAGTCCCTCACCCCGGCAGGCGCCGCCCCATGGGGCTGGTTGTGCCTGTCTTGCAGCTCTTGCACTTCGTAAGAAGATTGTATGTGGCTCGGAGGGTCAGGAAGTTTGGCCACTCCTGGTCTAGTAGATCTAAAATCTGCCTTCAAAAACGTTCCTAAGCTGAAGATTAACACAAGGAAGAATAACGTCAGGATCTATGGGCTAAGTTCAGAGGCATCGGCGTAAGGTGCTCAGATACGATGGGGACGGGCTCCAGCCCAAGACACTAGGATAGATAGTTTTGAATTGGTAAGTGGCTATAAAGCAGCGTAAATCAGTGTTCGCGCTGAGGTCCCGATTGTGCTGTCAGTTATGCTAGTGCAAAGCCAGAGAAACTCTTGCCATGTCTACACTGGGAAAGTGAGGTGGGTTTAGAACACTTTTGCTCAACACTCCTTGTTTTCCCAGTGTAAACAAGACCTACTTTGGTTTTGGCAGCACTATGCGAGCTCAGACCAATGTGAGAGCAGAAAGCAGCCCTGAATGGACAGGAGAGAGAAGTGCAGCAGGAAAAGCAATTTCTATGAGAAGGGGAGAGAGTAGCCCCTACACAGCTCTAGCTCACCCCTTCTTCTATCCCCTCTAACAACACCACAGTGCCCTGGATACCACCATCTGGGTCAGCACTGAACTGGACCCTCTGAGTGTTACAGGGCAGCCCCGGGGGGGAGGGGGTGGAGGGAGGGGGCGCAATTGGGGCAATTTGCCCCAGGCCCCGCAGGGGCCCCCATGAGTATGTCGGAGGCTTCCCCCGTCTCCGTCTTCCCCCATCCCCCGGTGTCTCAGCTGGTAAGGGGGCAGGGCTGCGAGCTGCGGCCGAGCGGCGGGAACTCAGGCCCCGCTGGAGACACCACGCCGCTGCAGCGCTGTCCGGGGCCGCTCCTGGACGCGGCGCGCTGAGGCTCCGGGAGAGAGGGTAAGCGGCATGGTAAGGGGCCGGGGCCGGACACCCCCCGACCACATCCCCCCCACAGCACTGACCCCCAGCTCTGAGCCCAGCCCCTCTGAGCCGGGCACTCCCCCTGACCACATCCCCCCCACAGCCCTGACCCCCAGCTCCTAGCCCAGCCCCTCGGAGCCGAGTACTCCCCCAACCCCATTACCCTCCCAGCCCTGACCCCCAGCTCCGAGCCCAGCCC
>NW_020664583.1:7906265-7910661 GCF_002925995.2 Terrapene triunguis
AGCCCCTCTGAGCCGGACACCCCCCTGACCCCATCTCCCCACAGCCCTGAGCCCAGCCCCTGTGAGCCGGGCACCCCCCAACCAAGAGCCCAGCTCCCCACCCAGCCCTGGGCAACAGCAGCACCACCCCCAGGCAGCGACAGCCCATTGGCACCAACCATCATCATCACCCAGCAACAGCCCATTATGTGATTGCAAATGTATACATACCATTAAAGCATTTAATGTTTTTAAATAATGTATTTAGTGTATTTTCAAATTATTACAAATTAATTTTTGAATGTATTTCACTAGTTATTTTTTACATTTCCAAATACATGTTACTATAGTATTGCAACTTTTTTTTATGGAAGGGCCCCCCAAAATTGCTTTGCCCCAGGCCCCCTGAATCCTCTGGGCGGCCCTGGAGTGTTAACCCTGTCCAGATCCTCAGAGGTATTTAAGTGCCTGACTCCCACTGGTTTCAACGGGAGACAGGCACCTAAACTACCTTTGAGGATCTGGGCCCACATTCCCGAGGAGCAAGCAGCAGACACCAGCTTGCAATTCTGTCTGAATCTTCACTCCCTTTCCTGCTGCCTCCTTCAAACCTCTCAGCGCTGGCGCGGACTGACATTGTTTTCCTCTTGTTGTTTTTCCACCTCCTCTCCTTCTTCCTCAGGGGAATCAGCATTGGTGACCTATGTATGAGTGACTCACAGCCTGGGGCCTGCGGGGAATCAGCTAAGCTACCAAACATTAGTAGCTTCTTATTTTCCATTGCCTGCTCTCAGGGCATTTTCTCTGGTGCACTACTCTACTGGAATACCTTCTGCAGCTGGCTGAAGAGTCAGGGGAGGGCTGTCAGAGGACTAATTAAATTATATTCCCCAGAAGTCTTGGCAAACAGTGACCCAGTCTGAGAATGATGCTGAAAAATTCCTTGTCAATGAATGTTCTGCCAGACTTCGCTGCTATCTACAAACCGTAATTTCTCCTGGACATCAAAGAGGGGCTTCCGGACTGGGGGAACTTGTAAACAAAGAGGGACGACACTTGGTCTTGTGAGTTAAGGCAAAGGCTTGGGAGGAATGAGAGCTGGCTTTCCTGTCTCTGCCGCAGTCTTCCTATGTGACAAGGGGCACATTACTTAGGCCTGGATCCTAAAAGGGATTTAGGCATCTAATTCCCATTGAGGATCTGGGCCTTGATCTTTGTGCCCTCATTATCCCATCCCTAAAGCAGGGTAAATAATGCATCTCTGCTTCACAAGAGGGTGGCAAAGTATTACACCACCTTTCCATTCCTCTAATCCTGGGGGAAAATGAGGGCTGCTTCAGTCCAGCCTTAGGGCGCCTTGAACTTCCAGCAGCTGGTAACAGCCCTGTGGGGCGATTGCCAGAGCACAGCACATTCTAGCCACACCACCTCAGACCCCCCCCAGAATGGCCCCCTTCTGTGGCAGTCCCTCACTGACTATTTAAGCCAGCTTTCTGGCATTGGTACAGTTCCAAAGATGCCAGAGTGGGAGCTAGAATGTGACCCAACATGTGACGTACACACCACTGAACTTGGCCCCTCTAGCCTGTGTGAAAAGATTGGAGAAAACCAATACCATGAAAGGAGACTCTCACCCATAGGGGGAGCATTTCCTCAGGCCTGGTCTACACTAGGCTTTTATGTAGACTTTAGCGCCGTTATATCGAATTAACCCTGCACCCGTCCACACCAGGAAGCCATTTAGTTCGACATAAAGCTCTCTTTAAATCGATTTCTGTAATCCTCCCCAACGAGAGGATTAGCGCTAAATTCGACATGGCCATATCGAATTAGGCTAGGTGTGGATGGAAATCGACGGTAATAGCTCCGGGAGCTATCCCACAGTGCACCACTCTGTTGACGCTCTGGACAGCAGTCCGAGCTCGGATGCTCTGACCAGCCACACCCCCGGGAAAATTTGAATTCATTTTCATTTTCCTGTCTGGGCAGTTTGAATCTCAGTTCCTCTTTGGACATCGAGGGGAGCTCAGCAGCAGTGGCAACTATGCAGAGCTCTCCAGCAGAGATGGCCGTGCAATCTAATAGAAAGAGGGCCCCAGCATGGACTGATCGGGAAGTCTTGGATCTCATCGCAGTGTGGGGCGATGAGTCCGTGCTTTCAGAGCTGCGCTCCAAAAGAAGGAATGCTAAGATCTACGAGAAGATCTCCAAAGCCATGGCAGAGAGAGGCTACAGCCGGGATGCAACGCAGTGCCGCGTGAAAATCAAGGAGCTGAGACAAGGCTACCAAAAAACCAAAGAGGCTAACGGACGCTCCGGATCCCAGCCCCACACATCCCGTTTCTACGAGGCACTGCATTCCATCCTAGGTGCGGCTGCCACCACTACCCCACCCCTGACCGTGGACTCTGAGGATGGGATATTGTCCGCGGCCGGTTCCTCAGCGGACGGGGAAGAGGAGGAAGGAGATGAGGAGGACGAGGCAGTCGACAGCGCTGGCACCGCTGATTTCCCCGACAGCCAGGAGCTCTTCATCACCCTTACCGAGATCCCGTACCAACCGTCCCCATCCCTTACCCCGGACACAGAATCAGGGGAAGGATCAAGCAGTAAGTGCTGTAAACATGTAAACATTTATTTAAAACAGAACGGTAATATTTATACTATTAACAATGTATATTTATAAAAGTGCTGTAAACTAGTAAAAAAATAATCAGGTACAAAACAGGAATATTTACAAAGGTAACAAATGGGTTTTCATGATTTCTCTGTCTTAGGCTCTTCTCAATTTAGTCCCAAGTGTTTTAAAAAAATTTCACAATGTCCGTTACTACATGATTCCCAGGCCCAAGACGCTCCACTCCAAAGTCCCAGTGCACCTACGCGAAAATCCGGTCAATGTGGCCGGGGATCGACGAGAAATCCTCGTAGGAGAACTCCTCGTAGGTCTCGTGGAGGTAGAGCTCAAGCCTGTTGATCAGGTTCCGGGGTAGGGCGATCTTAGTGGGCCCTCCGTGGTAGCAGACATGTCCCCTCCACGCCACAATCAAGTACTCCGGGATCATCGCACGACATAGCATGGCGGCATACGGCCCCGGTTTCTGCATGCTTTCCCGCAGCATGCGTTCTCTCTGGGTGTCCGGGATCCTCAGGAGGGTGATGTCGCTCATGACGCCCTGCTTTGAATTAGGGAGGGGAATGTTAGTATTGGGACTGCTTTACAGCCACGCGGTGGAGGGAGAGGGGCAGCATTCAGGGATCTTTCCCTGGGACAGCCGCGAGGGGGTGGGACAGGGGCAGAGTTGATGCTGTCCTGATTGCTGGCAGCAGAGACTGGCATTGCTTTCAATGTGAAAGGAGGCCAGTGCTACTGCTGGAGTTTTAAGCAGCCACAAGTCTGCGGCTTACCATTATTGCCCGCTCCAGAAGTTCAGGTCTCCAGCCACAGTTCTCTGAACACTCCAAGACCTCCGCAAGTCCACAGGCACTGAAGGCGACGGCCGAAAATTCGACCTTGTCCTGAGTGCGCATGTGAGAGGTTCAGTGCATGGTCTTGTTCACAGAGAAAGACTAGGTTCTTTGTATACAATTTCATTTATCTGTCTCAGGAATTCACTCCCTTTTTAAAATTCACACAGACACATCTGCGACTGTCTCCCAACCCAGCCTGTCAGCACACTCCCAGAGGCTAGCGCAGATTAGGCGGAGGAAGAAGAAGACGCGTGAAGACATGTTCTCAGAACTAATGGGATGCTCCCGAGCCCAGGCAGCCCAGCAGACACAGTGGAGGGAGAACTTGTCACAAATGCACCGAGCAGTCATGGAACGGGAGGAGAGGTGGCGTCAGGAGGACCAACAGGCTACTGAAAAGCTGCTTGGACTAATGAGGGAGCAAACGGACACGCTCCGGCGCCTTGTGGATGTTCTGCAAGACCGGAGGCAGGAGGACAGAGCCCCACTGCAGTCTATCTGTAACCGCCCTCACCCGCCACCAAGTCCCACACCACCCTCACCCAAAGTCCAAAGAAGGAGGGGCGGCAAGGGCCGTTAAAACTTTCAGTCAACCCCTGCAGACTGCTCTAGCACAAGAAGGCTGACATTCCCCAAAATTTCATAAGTTCTTTCCTACCCACCTCACACAAGCCCCCGTCCAAGTTTCACCCCCCACGTTTCATGTCTGGTTCGCAATAAAATGTTTGTTTCTGTTCATTACTGTTTCAGTCAGGTTCTTTTGAGGGAGAGTCTGTCTGGAGGGGGGGAAGGGGCTTGGTAATTGGACAGGACAGTGACCTTTAGCAGGGTACAGAGGCGGTGTCAGGTCCAGCATCAGGACACATACACAGTGCAGTCACTGGTTACCCTGGTCAGTCTGGGAGGTGTTTTTCATGTTCTGGGGGGGGGGGGGGGTTGCTCTGTG
>NW_020664583.1:7910761-7924203 GCF_002925995.2 Terrapene triunguis
TGGGGGGGGGGGGGTTGCTCTGTGACTTTGTGGCGGGGGAGGGCAGTTACAGATCTTATGCAGCGGTCCTTATCCTGGCTCACAGATCCACGCAGCAGGGGATCTGTAACCCTACCCCCCCTGCCAGAAAGTCACATAGCCGACACATACACACAGTCCCCCCCAGGAGTGCTGGCAGGCTCCATTGAAATAACCAGTCCACCAGTGCGGAGCCTGTCATTCCGGGAGTTTAGAAGCATCATTTGCATCAGAACACTGAACCCGCCCCCCCGCCACAGTCTGCGTCCCCGGTTTAAAATATTCCCGCGAAAACAGCAATACAGACAACGGTGTTCATTAACAAAATAGAAATGATTTTATTTTTTGGGAAGGGGAAGGGGGTGAAGGGGGTATGTAACTGGAGAGGATAGTCAAAATGAACTGGGTAAAGAAACGGGGGCAGGTTCAGCTTTTCTGTCCACAAACTGAAAAGTCACTGGTTGCCCTGCTCACTCAGGAACCTAGCTTTCAAAGCCTCCCGGATGCACAGGGCGTCCCGCTGGGATCTTCTAATGGCCCGGCTGTCTGGCTGGACGTAATCAGCAGCCAGGCTATTTGCCTCTAGCTCCCACCCCGCCATAAAGGTCTCCCCCTTGCTCTCACACAGATTGTGGAGCACACAGCAAGCTGCAATAACGATGGGGATATTGGTTTCACTGAGATCACAGCGAGTGAGTAAGCTTCTCCATCTCCCTTTGAGACGGCCAAAAGCACACTCCACCACCATTCTGCACTTGCTCAGCCGGTAGTTGAAGAGTTCTTTTTCTGTGTCCAGGGCGCCAGTATAGGGCTTCATGAGCCAGGGCATTAGCGGGTAGGCTGGGTCCCCGAGGATGACTGTAGGCATCTCCACATCCCCAAGAGTTATTTTGTGGTCTGGGAAGTAAATACCTTCCTGCAGCCGTCTAAACAGACCAGAGTTCCTGAACACGCGAGCGTCATGAACCTTGCCCGGCCATCCGACGTAGATGTTTGTAAACCGTCCCCGATGGTCCACCAGTGCTTGCAGCACCATTGAAAAGTAGCCCTTTCTATTGATGTACTGGCTGGCCTGGTGGTCCGGTCCCAGGATAGGGATGTGAGTCCCATCGATAGCCCCACCGCAGTTTGGGAATCCCATCGCGGCAAAGCCATCTATGATGACCTGCGCGTTTCCCAGGGTCACTACCTTTGGGAGCAGTACCTTGACGATTGCCTTGGCTACTTGCATGACAACAACCCCCACGGTAGATTTGCCCACACCAAAGTGGTTCGCGACTGACCGGTAGCTGTCCGGCGTTGCAAGCTTCCAGAGGGCTATGGCCACTCGCTTCTGGACAGTGAGGGCTGCTCGCATGCGGGTGTCCTTGCGCTTCAGGGCAGGGGACAGCAACTCACAAAGTTCGAGGAAAGTCCCCTTCCGCATGCGAAAGTTTCGCAGCCACTGGGATTCATCCCAGACCTGAAGCACTATACGGTCCCACCATTCCGTGCTTGTTTCCCGGGCCCAGAATCGCCGTTCAACAAAATCCACATGCCCCATTGCCAACGTCATGTCCTGGGCGCTGGGGCTCGTGGTTTCTGACAGCTCTGTGCCACTCTCCGACTTCAGGCTCTCACGGCGGTGCCGTAGCCTCCTCGCCCGATTTCTCTGCATCTGCCTCAGGGAAAGGTGTATGATAAGCTGCGAGGTGTTGAGAACGGCCACAAGTGCAGCGATGGTCGCAGCGTGATCCATGATCGCAGTGCTGTGGCGTCCGCGCTGTCACTGACCAGAAAAGTGCGCGAACTGATTTCCCGCCGGCGCTTTCATGGAGGGAGGGAGGGCGTTAGTGACGGACGGATGACGACAAATTTTTTTTACCCAGAAGGCATTGGCGGCTCGACCCAGAATTCCGATGGGCAGCGGGGACTGCGGGAACTGTGGGATAGCTGCCCACAGTGCACCGCTTCCAATATCGACGCTCGCCCCGTTAGTGTGGACTCACAAAGTCGAATTACTGTCCTTAGTGTGTCCTTAGTGTGGACACAGACGTTCGACTTTGCAATATCGATTCCACATATTCGATTTAAGTAAAATCGAATTACCCTCGTAGTGTAGACATACCCTCAGAACTCAGAGTTCCCTCATTTAAAGCTGAGGCAGAACGATGTTTCCAAGAGCATTGTTTTCTATCCTCAGTAACCCCAAGCTGGCTCACACCAGTGGTTTCTTTTCCCAGGCCAATAATTACTTACAATTGACACCGCATGGAAGTGGTTTAGAGCAATTACCTGCTTCTCTCTTCTGGTGAAATGCCCCATACAGGGATTATTTCAACTGGGGACAAAGGAGGCCTCAAATCCACCGTTATCACTGGCTTCCTGCATGCTCACAGACTGCACACTGATCTCCTCATTCAGCATAGCACGGGAAGCTTGTTCACACCTGGGTGGTAGAACTAACATGCTCTACATTAGGCAAAGAGACATCCTAGTTTCATGAATTCGCTTTAGAGGGAACATGCCCCTCAAGGTCCTGGGCCAGATCTCCAGCGGGTGTAAATCGCCATTGCTCTACTGACTTCAATGGAGGCTCTGTTCTCCATCTCCCAGCTCAGCTTGCATTCCTGAGGCCCTGCTTCCTCCTCACCAACCTAAACCCCTCCTGAACGAAGCTCAGGTTTCTCCAGTGCCACTGTCCATACCCAAAAGACAGGGCCAGCTCTGGCTTTTTTGCTGCCCCAGGCAAAAAAGCCTCCTGCCACCCCCCGCCCCCGGCGGGGAGCGCAGCAGGGGAGGGCGCCGAGCCCGGCCGCGGGCCCGCTCTCCCCGACCGGCTAGAGCGCCGGGGGGAGGGCGGCGAGCCCGCCGCGGCTCCGCTCTCCCCGGCGGCCGGAGCGCCGGGAGGAGGGCGGAGAGCCCGGCCGTGGCTCCGCTCTCCCTGGCGGCCGGAGCACCGGGGGGAGGGCGGGGGGCCCACCGCGGCTCCGCTTTCCCCGGCGGCCAGAGCACCGGGGGGAGGGCGGCGAGCCCGGCCGCGGCTCTGCTCTCCCCGGCAGCGAGCCCGCTGCGGCTCCACTCTCCCCGGCGGCCAGAGCACCGGGGGGAGGGCGGCGAGCCGGCCGGGGCCCCGCTCTCCCCAGCGGCCAGAGCGTCGGGGGGAGGGCGGAGAGCCCGGCCGGGGCTCCGCTTTCCCCGGCGGCCAGAGTGTCGGGGGGAGGGCGGAGAGCCCGGCCGCGGCTCCGCTCTCCCCAGCGGCCAGAGCGTCGGCGGGAGGGCGGCGAGCCCGCCGCGGCTCCACTCTCCCCGACCGGCTGGAGCGCCGGGGGAGGGCGGCGAGCCCCCTGCGGCTCTGCTCTCCCCGGCGGCCGGAGCGCGGCGGGGAGGGCGGCGAGCCCAGTCGCGGCCCCGCTCTCGGGCCGGAGCGCCACGCCGCCCCCCTCCAGGAGCCGCCCCAAGCACATGCTTGGTGGGCTGGTGCCTGGAGCCGGCCCTGCCAAAAGAGCACAAACAAACAGTATCGCCATGCCCAAGGATTCACACCCAAGTCTGGCCCCAAAAATCATGAGATTGGCTTAAAAAAACCCCCATGAATTTTTCTCTTTTTTAAAACCTCATGCATTCAGGGTTTTTACCTTGCCTTCGGGTGCCTGAGCCTGCAGGATGCTCTCGCTCCACATTTCAAAGCTTTTCTCACAAGGGCAAGAAACATGAATGTGCTTTTATTTAAAAAAATGAAAGGGCAGATTGTCATGCAGACTCTCGCGTCCAGCAGCTGTACTCACACTGAAAGTGGCAAGAGTTAGCCATACTGGAAACATCTGAAAAAAGGTTTCCCCTTGGATAGCATTAAAGCTGCTGTACATGCAGGATTCAAGGGCTGGAAGCTTGTAAGCTCTTCAGGGAAGGGATCACATTTTTGTTTTGTTTGTACAGCACCTAGCACACTGGGCACCTGATCTCTGCCTGGAGCTCCTAGACGCTACTGCCATACAAATAAAGAATAAAGAAATCCCAGGCGAGGGAGTTAAGTTAATGGGAAGATGTAGCAGTTTAGAAGAAATGGTCATTTGATCCACTCAGTGTTAAATCCTCCTCCTTTCAAGGGAAATGGCACGGAGAGGTCAGTGGGGTTTTGATTCACTAAGCTGTCTGCTCATGTAACACGTCAACAGCTGTCTCCTGCATGAGTTTGTTCTGAGCTGGATGCTAAGTTTTGCTCGCAGGTTAACATGAGGACAGGGCCTGACCCGCTGCATATTGGTTTACACGGCACACTAGAGTGCCACTAGCCCACTAACAGAGATGGAAGACTGCAGCTTGACAAGGCAGGAATAAATAGATAGAAGCCATTTCCCACAGGGGCAAAAGAGTACTGGTGTAATGTCAACAGACCCCAGCAGGCAGTGCATGAGTCTTTACTGGGTGAGCTGAAAGTCTCACGGCTGTGCTTAGTGCTATAGCGTGAGCCCTCCTTTGTCACCCTGGGCTCTGAGAGTCACTGCCGCTGGCTGTATAGATGTACCTTCTGTGCCTAACCTTTCCTGTCTCCTCATTTACCCCTGTGCAATGCAAGTGCAAACCTACCACCAACTCACAGCTCTTCACTCTGCTGGTGTATTTTAGAACCTCTATGCTCAGTGGCAAATGACAACACAGTGCCCAGGCTTAGAGAACCACACGCACCCACAAAGTCCTGTCTCAGCATACTCAGGGCTCACTATATAACCCAGGACAGATTTCTGGGGACAGTTACTCCAAAGACCTCGTCAGGAACTTTGAGAGGATGCCCCCACAGGACATTACAGTGATTTAATCCAGTGTTTCGCAACCTTTTTGATACCAGGGACCAGCTTGCTGCCTTCCTAAACCGTGTCAGGGAGATCTCAGGGACCGGTCACTGAGAAACACTGACTAATGTATGTGGCTGGGGAAACCCATAACTCAGGGTTTGGCAGTAAGGACAAGGGAACAGAATTCCAAACGTTTGCTTTAAACGTCATAAGTAAAGGCATTTTTAAGTCTGCACCTATAGTGTGTGTGGTTAGCAGTATGGCATCTTCAGCAGTTTGAAATAACTCCTCCTTATTGTAAATTAAAGACCTTTTCATTTCACCTTTTACAATTGGATGATGCCCAGAACTTTGACCAGTTTTTTGTTGTTAAGAGGAATCCCTATCACTGAGTTAGTTGGCTGGTGAAAGGATTTGTCTCCTACAACACAAAGCAGACTTCAGCTTCTATCCTCATTATCTTTTTTTGGGCAGCACGCCAAATGAGATTGAAGCTCTGCAGCACAGGTTTTTCAAGGATAAACTGTGAGCCTGTCTAGCTTACAATCAGGCTCCTTTGGCTCTCTGCAATTCTGTGGCTGAAATAAAAATCAATCCCCAAATCCTTTGTCTGTAAGGAATTTATTGTAGTCTTGTGTGAGAGACACCAATTTCGGAACCCTTAGGAATGATATCTTGTATTCAGTTTTTGCTTATTTAGCAGCTCATCCTATGTGCTGCACATGTATATTTCAAAGCTGTAACATGATGCAACACTGTTGATTTGAGGGAGCATGTTCTAGATTTGAACAGGGTGCTGATTGTCTGGACTCCTGGGTCCTATTCTGTTACTGGCTCACTGCATGTCTTTGCACAAGTCAAATACAGTGGAGTTTTGAAAGCAGAATATGGGTAGTGCTTGTTCTTTGGAAACGTGCTGGCCAAGTGCTTGGGCCTCAGCTGGGGGCCCAGCCGCTGGGATATTCAAAACCTCATTGCTGTCTAATGCTAGACCCGTGAAGAAAAATGAACCCTTGCTGGAGAGGGGGAAAAGGAAGTTGGTACCAGCCCTGCTCTCCTATCCCAGCAGCATAACAAGCTGCAGCCAGTGCAATGAGCTGCTAAAGAGACTTTCAACCATCTCTGCTATCAGGCATCCTGCCATGACACGGAGATCTGCGGCTGGACTTGATCCACGCTACAGACCGCCTAGTCACTTAGATAACACGATAGCGTTTTGTGGGCTTCCAGGCCTTTTGTATAAGCTATTGGCACCTGATGGTTTGGCCTCAAGGATGGCGCATTAAAATATGTGTGTGTGTCTAGAGGTGGGGAAAGGCTGGACAGTTCACAGCACTGGCTATGCAGTGCCTTTCATTATAGGCCACCAGACTGCATCTGATTCAGGTCTGCAGTTATCATCCGATGGCTTTGCCCATGGCCTGTGAGAAATGACCTGAGCTCAGGCCAAGACCTAGGTGGCATTTGTCCGGAGTCACCAACAACCCTATCACCACAAATTACACTCTCAGTCTGGACATCTTCAGACATTCAGCAATCATAAATTAGGGCCCCTAAAAAAAATCACGAGATTATTTTAAAAATTATGAAACTTCTTAAAAAATGTTTTTTATTTGCCTTCTGGGATTGGAGCCTTTAGAGTTTGACAACCAGCTTTTCTCCAAGAAAGTAAGCAAGTGGCGATTTTCATGTAACAGGAGTCCAGGAGCTGAAGCTTTAAGAAAAAAACATCCAATATCATAAAAGTCTAAAACCAATATCATACTTGCTGGCATTCTCAGCAGACAACACAGGACTGCTGACCACAGAGCATCCATTTCAGGCTGCACTATCCAACTCAGAGATCAGACATGTTGGCAGGGAAGCTTGCACCGATGGGGGCCTGTTCAACTGCTGTTCTGGAGGTAGATTTCTTTCAGGGCTCTTATCACAGCACCCTTCACCACTGCTGGGTTTTTAAAGAAAAAAATGTGGGGAATAAATTTACCCATATGTAGTTTCACGCAAAGGAGATCACATTTTCCTACCCAGCCCACTCCAAAGAGGTCTAAGATAGTTTTCAGAACTGACCTAGTTGTAGCCCACGAAAGCTTATGCTCTAATAAATTTGTTAGTCTCTAAGGTGCCACAAGTACTCCTGTTCTTTTTGCGGATACAGACTAACACGGCTGCTACTCTGAAATATGTATAAGTTGCTCATGATCAAACAGCAGCTCGCAGTTCTGGGCATCAAACTCATTCTGTTTTTGTTTCCCAAACTAACTGAATTTTGTTTTTAAGTGTGGTCCATGGTAGGCGTAAATGCTGCCAAGAAAATTCTCCAGCAGCTTCATTGTAATTAAAAAACCTGAGGTTTTTAATGAATTGAACATCACAATTAATGCAAATCAGTACAAAAGCCCTGGCATTATTTAGTTTGCTAGCAAGTTCCATTTATATTACACTGCCCCCACAGTTTCAGTTTTTGATATGTCAAACATTTTTCTATTAATACAGAATTGAAATGAAGAAATTGCCAGAGGGGAAATGGCAATTGAGTAGGAGACAGCTAGGGCTTTGACACATTTTGGGATGGAGATAAATGCGGTGGCTGGATGTTTTGGCTAAAATGAGCAGAAGTGAAGCAGTTAACAGCACTGACTTTTAAATTGTCATCCTCAGTGTGATGTATTAAAAAACTGTTACAGTTGTCAGCTATCACTTTAAATGAGAGGGTTTTCTCCTGTTCCGGCTTCCACATGAGGGGGTTCTGCAGGGAAGCATGTGATCTGGGTCTAGCAGCAGTCAGTCTCCTGAGAACCAGCCCAGAATAAGGTGAGTTGAGTTATGCTGTTGTGTGTGTGTGTGTATTAAATATATAAAGCTGAGCTATTGCTTCAGACTATCTGCACATTCAGGCAGACAACATTGCCTGGTTTACACTAGGATCATGTTTGGAGGGTGTTCTGCACAAGACATGCGCTGGAAGGTTAGGCCTTGTCTATCTGAGACAATTGCACTGGTTTAACTGAACAGAAGTCAAAGCATGGACTTAACTTCCGTTGACGTGAGGCACTTTTACATTGAAATAAAGAGTGCCTATGCAGAGATAGGCATCTGTGATTTAAAAACGCACTTCAGTTAAACTGGTACAACTTGTGTGCAGACAAGGCCTTGAGTTTTTTAAAAGATGAAAGAACAGATTCTTTGCAAACTGAATAGGCCATGTAGCCCTCAAAGGGAAACTAAGAAGTTATGCCCCATGGACTGGATATGACCCGGGGCAAGTATATGACATTTCTGTATTATTTTTAAATTAAGCATAACTCCTCCTGTGCTTCCCAGAGAGACACCATTCATTCTCAGGCACCCAATATGTTTGTGAATTCTGGCTGCACACAGTAATGCTATAAAATTATCTTGTCTGGTTTGTTGACATCATAGGGATATTGCAAAGGTCAAGTCACAAGGGAGTTAGGGAAAATCCAATTTCACACTAGGATTTAAGATCAGACAGTCACATGGGGCATATATTCTTAGTTTCTCCCCGGCATGTGGGACTACAGCAGAGAGGAGAATCCTTTAATGAATTGAATGAAATTTCAAAACAGGCAGTGATCCGTTTTTTTTCCAGCTTCAAAGAATCATGGAACCCGTCTGGATGCTGGATTTTCTTTACCTGTGGGAAGAGGATTATTGAAAAGCCACACTGATAAATGCTGCGGCTGAAAACGAAGATGAGCTTCTGCACAAAGACAGTTTGTTTGTGCTAGAGGGGGCATGGGGAGGGAGTTGACATTCAAAATAATGCTTACCTGTGACTCCTCTAATACAATGGCTGAAACCTTTCATTTGTAGCAACATAATCCAAGGTTCTCTTTCCCAACAGCAGGGAAAAATTGGTCCTGCTAAGCAGAGGTTAGGGGAGCTATGCACAGGGTTGTGGGCTGTCTTGTGAGGCACTGAGCACCCTCAACTTCCTTTGAATGCAGGATCGAGCCTTTTGTTCTCAAACTCATTTTAGGTGTAGGGAACAGCAGATACTGATTTTTACGGAAGGTCAGTCTATGTATTAAGCAAAGATGCTTGTATGTTCTGTTGAACTCAGTCCAGGATTACTATCAGGATAAATAGTGGAGAAAGGCATTTAAGATGGTCTGTGCGCACTAGGAACCCTAGACGTTCAGCACCTGCAATCCTGCATGTGTAATATTGAGGTCCTGAAACAAAGGCATATAATATTACTACTTAGCCTGCATGCAGCACTTTCCATCTCCCAAGTGGCTTACAGATATTAATGTCCCTGTAGCCAATAACCACACAAAGTAGGGATGCATATGCTGATCCCATCACAGATGAAAAGTAATAGCTAAGATATGGGCAACTGTCAGAGGCAAAGGAGCAGATTTGAAGGGTTAATCATCTGATCGGGGTTGGTGAATCTATGCTTCCGCGTCCATTAAACAAAAGTTGTTTTTAGGCATTTGTATGGCTCTTACCATGGTATCTGAGCTCATAAAGTGAGAGCAAGAGGGGCCAGATGGATGATCCTAGTTTTCTATCTAGGGACATTACACCATCACTGTGGTATTATAGCACCTCACAAAAAACACCTTATATGCTGAGGTAAAAAGACCTCTGAAGAGCTGACTCCTTTGCCAGGCTGTAGGCCCGGTGACATCTCCCAATGCAGAGAATTCTTGGGTACTTGTGCCTACCATCTTAGCACACCCCACCAGATGTTTCAATGCTCTGGTAACACTTCCATGTGGCTGGTTCTCTCCTCTGTTGGGCATCCTTTGCCCAAGCCTGTAACAGCTCTGATTTCTTCCTGAGCAGTCTAAGGTTACTGACTTCAGCTTCCAGCTTAAGCTTCATGTCTTCTGTTTGCTCCAAGAGCCTTTTCAGCTCAACTTTCTGAGCCAATCCCCCCTCTCCATCCTCCGTCAGGGAAGGGCCCACTTTCTCTTGCCTTTGTGCTTCCGCCAGCAGGTTATAACATTTCCCCAACTTTGCATCCCTCATTTCCCTTTAGTCTTCCTGGGCAGACCCTTCTGATGTGTCCCAACTTTTTGCATCTGAAACCTTACATCTCTGGTTCCTGGCCTTCCAGTGCCTCTGCTTCCCTGAGGTACCTCCTCCCTGAGCCCACGCCCAGTGCTCACACTGCCACCTGGGGCACTCAAACCTTTTGTGGCCAGGCTTTCTACAGTGGAAACACCAGCATGACCTTCCTCCCCTCTGACAACTTTGGTCTTCTTGCCATCACTGCTGGGCTAGCAGGAACTCTGGCCATGTCTTCTGCTGAGCAGCCCACTTTACCTCCTGCTGCTTCTGCCAATGCTCCAGCAGGTGTAGAACATCCTCCATCCCTCAGGCCGCACCATCACCATCCCTCCTTGATGGGAGGGCAGGTCTTGTTAGCTTGCTGACTATGCCAGTGTCACAGGATGTTACCACCTCCAGAGTACCCCCACATGGCCTGTAGCATCTCTGCTTTAGTTTACCTCTTCTTCGGGGCTTCTTGAAAACTGCACAGGCTGATTTGGCTGATGCAGTGACTTGGCCCTCCAGCTAAGTCAAAACAAGAAGTCAGCCCCTTCCAGGGTAACCGGGTCCCTTTGTCCAAGTTCAAACCCAACAAAACTGAGTCTTTGCCCCAGTCTCAAACTAGGCGCAGGCACAGGCCCTCTTTCCCAAGGGCTCTGTCTTCTCTCCTTTAGTTCTTCTACCCAGAGACTCAGCTTTTGACCTTCACAGGCTCCTGTTGTCTCTCCCTTCAGCCCCTCCTAGGCCCTTTTGGGTTGCTCCCTATTCGTTCCCAAGCAGGCACTTCCAGGCCTTCCTATCTGGAGTCTTCCAGCACACAGGATTTTTTTCAGCCTCATAGCCCAAGTCAGCTGACCCGGGCCAGCTGTGGGCTTTTTATCTCTGTGTAGACATACTTTATATAACCCCATTGATCTCTCCTAGTGAAAGAAATACAAGTTTCCAGATGGCTCCAAAACTTGCAATACAGACCAGAAACCATGGACCAAACTGTGATTGCTTTACTTATGTGTGATCATCTAGTCTGACTTCCTGCACATTGCAGGCCACAGAACCTCACCCACTCAATCCTGTAATAGACCCCTAACCTCTGGCTGAGTTACTGAAGTCCTCAAATCATGGTTTAAAGACTTCCAAGTTACAGAGAGTCCACCATTTACACTAGTTTAAACCTGCAAGTGACCTGTGCCCCATGCCACAGAGGAAGGTGAAAAACCCGCAGGGTCTCTGCCAATCTGACTCTGGGGAAAATTCCTTCCTGGCCCCAAATATGGTAGTCAATAGGACCCTGAGCATTTTGGCAAGACCCAAACAGCCAAACACCAGGAAAGAATTATCTGTAGTAACTCAGAGCCCTCCCCGACTAGTGTCCATTAACTGGCCATTGGAGATATTTGCTGCTAGTAGATGCAGATCAGCTATATGCCATTGTAGGCAGGCAGTCTCACCATACCACCCCCTCCATAAACTTATCAAGCTTAGTCGTCAAGCCAGTTAGGTCCCCACCCGCACTGATCCCCTTGGAAGGCTGTTCCAGATCTTCACTCCTTGGATGGTTAGAAACTTTTGTCTAATTTCAAGCCTAAACTTGTTGATGGCCAGTTTATATTCATTTGTTCTTGGGTCAACATTGGAGCTTAACTGGAATAACTCATTTCCCTCCCTGTTGTTTATCCCTCTGATGTATTTATAGAGAGCAGTCATATCTCCACTCAGCCTTTGCTTGGTTAGGTTAAACAAGCCAAGCTCTTTGAGTCTCCTCTCATAAGGTAGGATTTCCATTCCTCAGATCATCCTAGTAGCTCTTCTCTGCACCTGTTCCAGTTTCAATTAATCTTTCTTAAACATGGGAGACCAGAATTGCACACAGTATTCCAGATGAGGCCTCACCAGTGCCTTGTATAGTGGTACTAACACTTCCCCATCTCCACTGGAAATACATTGCCTGATGCATCCTAGGATCACATTAGCCTTTTTCACAGCTGCATCACACTGGCGGCTCATAGTCATTCTGTGATCTACCAATAGACCCAGGTCTTTCTCTTCCTCTGTCACTTCCAACTGATAAAGTCCCTAGCTTATAGCAAAAATTCTTGTTGTTAGTCCCTAAGTGCATAACCTTGCACTTTACACTATTAAATTTCATCATATTTCTATTAGTCCAGTTTTCAAGGTCATGCAGATCTTCTTGTATGATATTCCAGACCCCCTCTGTATTGGCAATACAGTACAGACCTGTTTATGCACGACCAGTTTATGTGTGAATCTGCTTAACGCACGGTAGTGCCATGCCTCCCAGTGCTACTTATTTAACATGTGAGACTCGTTAACATGTGGTACAGGAACTTGCTATGTAGCGCTACAGATTTGCTCACTAACTCACGGACATAGAAATCGACAGGAAGTGTGGAGTGGAAACGTGTTGTACGTCTTTACTGCTGACGGGAGGGAGGAGGGGGGAAAGGGGCAGCAACGTTAAAGCGCTGCCGCGGCAAAGGACCGTCCTTAAAGCGCTGCCGCGGCAGCGTTTTAACGTTTCTGCCCCTTCCCTCACTCCGTCGGCAGGGACCCTATCAGCAGGGCCGCTGATGGGGGAAGCAAAAAGGGCAGGGACATTAAAACACTGCCGCAGCAGCGCTTTAAGGACAGTCCTTTGCCACGGCAGCGCTGGGCCGCCGACGGGGTGAGAGGAGGTGCAGCAATGTTAAAGCGCTGCCGCGGCAAAGGACCCTGCAGTGCTTTAAGGTCCCTGCCCCTTTTGCCCCCACTCAGCCGCCGACAGGCGGGGGGAGGGCAAAGGGAGCAGCTGCCCCAGGGCCAGCGATTTAAAAGGGCCTGGGGCTCCGTATGCCGCTACCACAGCAGCGGCGTCTGGAGCCCCAGGCCCTTTAAATCGCCATGGGAACCCCGGGCAGCACGGACCAGGCGACCTGGAAGGACTGGCTGGGGGATGCTGACCCCTAGCCCAGCCCCTTCTGCCCGAGGCCCCTCCCCTTCTGGGGGCCAGAGCCGCCCCCGCCCCATACCGGTAAGTGTCCTGAGTTACTTTCACCCCTGTATAGTAATAATAATGTTTTAATTAGATTACACATTTGAATTTATATTCTTGCAAAGCGCCGTTAACAGATAGGCCTGCAGTATTTGGGACGCTGTGAATACGTATGTAATCCTAGATAATTATATATGGATATATAGCTATCTTAAGATATTTCAGCATGGCCCTCTTAACCCACGGTCCGTTAACACGTGGTCGTGACGGCTTGATTCCCGACATCCGCGCGTAAACGGGTCTGTACTGTACCTCCAAACTTTGTGTCATCTGCAAATTTTATTAGCATACTTCCACTTTTTGTGCCAAGGTCATTAATAAAAATGTTAAATAAGGTTGGTTCCAAGACCAATCCTTGAGGAACTCCACTTGTAACCGCCTTCCAGCCTGACAGTTCACCTTTCAGTATGACCCGTTGTAGACTCCCCTTTAACTAGTTCTTTATCCACTTTTCAAGTCTCATATTAATCCCCATCTTCTCCAATTTAACTAATAATTTCGCATGTGGAACTGTATCAAATGCCTTACTGACATCCAGGTAGAGTAGATTTACTGCATTTCCTTCGTCTAAA
>NW_020664583.1:7924603-8004098 GCF_002925995.2 Terrapene triunguis
GGCTTCGGGCAGCCCCCATGCCTCTGGACCCTGCGCCGCCGGAGCCCGGGAGGGGAAGTGCCCGGCCGGCGGCTGGGGTCCGGAGGCAAGGGGGCTGCCTGAAGCCCATAGCGCTTGGGCAGCTCGGCTCTTAAACAGAGCCGAAGAGTCAGGGGAGGAGCAGAGCAGCCACGGGAGGGGAAGTGCCCGGCCGGCATTTTCCCGGACATGTTCGGCTTTTTAGCAATCCCCCCCGGACGGGGGTTTGATTACCAAAAAGCTGGACATGTCCGGGAAAAACCGGACGTATGGTAACCCTAGTAAATTGAAATTACAGGGGATGTTATAGTAAAGTAGAATATAAGCACCTGAGTTGGTGCTTGGTCAGGACATAGAGGTCAACATCTGTACTTTGGGAAAAAGTGCCATGAAGTCTTGCAATGTGGTCAAGCCCATGGTTTTACAGTAGGCCACACTTCAGTAGCCCCAGCCCATGGTGTGGTGCTGGTTCATCCGGGATGCTAGCTAGAATCACCAATGCTGCTTCCTGCAGCGCCTGAGGTTTCCCTGGAAGTTTGCTAGCCAAGGACTGACCTTTCCTAACTCTGCTTAGCTTCTGAAATGTGACAAGATCCAAGCCAGAGGTGTGGCTTCAGGGCACATACATATTAAGATAAAAGGCAGTCCCCAGGCAGGTGTGGGAATAAGGTGCCAATAAGGTGTGGGAATAAGCCATCCTGGTTTCATGTACTAATGTTTTCCTGTCTCTGCCTGTATAATTGTATCTTAGCCAAACACCATGCTAGAGGACATAATTCTGGCTCTCGTTCTTCATACTGGACTTTAGATGGGGTAGTGTTTCCATTATCGAAAGTTTGAAATGTTTGATCCCACATATTGAACAAGACTTTGGTCATCAGTGCAGTGCTGTGCTTGGGCTGGGTGATTTTGCTGTGGTTCACATTCGCCTGGAGCTGGAACGTATTGTGGGGGGGGACAGATCCAGAGCCTGAAGGGGAAGGAGCAGCAGAGATTGGCACAATCAACAGCCTCATATGCAGCTGGTTTTGAATGATTTTCTTCCTGCCCTTGTCCCTTACCTCAGGCCACTTCCAGGAAAGCCTGATGGAGAGGAGTAGGCCATTCAAGATGTTGGTCATCCTCTCTCATATGCTGCTGCAGGCCTGATCTTGTATCTTGATCTGTATTACTAATACAGAGCCTTGCAAGTGAGTGGAGGCCCAGTCATTTCATTGGGATTCTGTGGGGCACATGAGTCCAAGCTACTGCAACTGTTTGTAGGACTGGTGCCTTTGTTTATACCTATCCACTCTTACAGCCTGGCATTCACCCGTTCTTCATACTTCTCCTCTGGGGTTTACATATACAGGGACAGAGTACATGCTGCTAAATGGATGACTATCCCTGCTAGAGGAGCAAGTGGTCGAGGTATGGAAAATGGGGTTGCAGTATGGAAGAGACTGGGAACTACTTCCCTTAGGCATCCAAGTAATTGCTTCATGAAGAATTAAGTCAAGGATCAGAGAAGCAATATGGGCCTGATCCAAAACCCATTAAAGTGAATGTAGAGACTGCCACTGACTTCAATGGGCTTTGGATCAGGCCCCATAAGATGTCTCCGAAGTCTTAGAAAGCAGGTAGTTGATACCCATGGTTAGCCAGGCACTAAGGACGCAAAAGTCTTTAGCCATTCAAACAAGGAGGCCAGCTATGGTCCTTAGTGCCTCAAGGACAGTGAAGTCAGTTCACTGCAATTTGTTTTCTTCTATCAGTGTCTAGCAGTCTGTGAAGCAAGCACCTCTTGTGAATAATGTGACCACAGCAAGTGGCATTCACTCCTCAGCAATGTGGATCACTGCTTCTCCCACTTGGACAAATATCTCAGTAGTCTGTAACAATTGCAGAAATGCTGCAGGGAGGTTACTGCCAGCTGGAGCACTGGGGGCCAAGCTATATTTATTTATTTGAAGCTAAGAGTCATAGTCATAGTATAACATTGTTAACAATCAGAAGACACACAATGCTTGGGCCTCCCACTGGAAAAGTGAATGAAGGAGGACCTGTGACCCCCAATTCAGCTGGCCATCTATTTTCAGAAAAGTACCTAAGCTGGGGTTGGTAAAGGGGCCTAGGCGTGTTTCCATATGAGTCAGGCATCTCAGCCTTGGGCTCCGTGCTTCATGGGGATTTACGCACATATTAACAGTTAAGCACATGCTTAAGCGACTGCTGAATATGCACGGGTTTTCGTACAGACTGAAATGCTTTGCTGAATCAGGGCCCATAAGACGAAAAGGGAACCAGAGTGATATCTGGAATGGATGGTGGGAAGACACCTTAAAAAAAAAAGAGTCCCTGCCCCATCCAGCAGCATCTGAAGGAGGGGAAGCAATACTCAGTAATCATGTTTTTAGGTCCAAAGGAAAAAAAATACAGAGAAAGCCAAAGTGCAGCTGGGAAGGACTTGTTAATTACCCTAGAAGCTCTGAAATAGATGAACTATCCATTAAAATAATGCTCCCATGATGTCGCTCAGCTTCCAGTAAGTAAAGAACATAAATACTCTTCTACTTAATGAAGCCTGACGTGATGTATCCTGCCACAGCAGTTAAGGTGGTCTGGGCTGGGCTTGCTATTGCATCTGGGTTTGCATTTCCAGGACCGGCAGGAGAACTTTCTTTGCCTTTTGAATGTGCTCCACCAATACTCCCAGTGTAGGACACCTGACACAAGGCACCTTTCGTTTAGGGTTTGGATGACCTTTTGTTCCCTGATGAGATTTCTGGTGGCAGCAGCAGAGGTTTTGGCTAATATCACCTACTGTTGGTGGCTTTGAAAGTTGTCCCCTTTAACACCACAGATTATTTAAAGGCAGAAAGATGAGTTAGGCACCCAATTCCCATTGGACTTTCATTGAGAATTGGGTTCCCCTCATGCCTCTAAAAGTCTCCCCCATATCTATAACTAGGTATCTCATTGCCACGGCAACAGGTGCTCTAAATAACTGAGGTCCAGATTCTGATACCTTTACAGTGAGTAACATTACTCATAATAATAATAATAGTCCCATTCATTTTACTCTTTTCCTGTCTGATTTCAATGGGGCTACTGATGGAGTAAATGTGCTACTCCGTGTGACTAAGGAGGTAGAACTTAGCCCTCAGCAATGTACCCTTTCTGTAACAGCTGTAACTTTAGAAACCCAACTTTGTTAGAATCAGTCAGTAGCAAATGGAGCTGTGGCAGAATCTCAAGAAGGCAACTGAAGCCAAGGCAATCATGTTGGACCTCCTCCAGCATGAGTGTTTGCATTTGCTTCTCACAAGACAATATAGTTGCCTTACAGGTTAGAGAGACAGGAATCGGATCAATTCTCCCACTAGGGATGGATGAACTGCTTTGGAATTCATGAGAAATAACTGAATAGGAACTGAGTCATTAAGGTTGTAAAATGTTTAGTTAAAGCTTCCCCTTCCCCTCTCTGCCTTAGGTGGAGACCTACTTGCTATCTAAATGTGCCCATCACTCTAGCAGTGGTACATTTATATTATGGTAGCTTCCAAAGGCCAGACAGAGCGCTAACTGACTTACACAAGCATACAAAAACCACCAAGACAACTTCAGAAGGTGGTTTTGGTGCCCTACTTCTCCCTCTAGCTTCTCTTATCCTCTTGTATCTTCTCTAAAACCTCATTCAACTTTGTAGGAATTCCAGAGGACAGCTGAGAGAGATGGAGGGGGAGGGGGAAACCCTTCCTCTCCCTGCCAATCAGAACCAAACTCCTTGTTTTAGGCTGAATTTAGAACTAGTGAAAGATCCTGGCTGACATATTTGACCACCAGGATGCAAAGGGAAACCCATAGAAGGCTCATCTCACACAGGTGAGATTGGCCCACCCTCCCACCCAGTTTGAGGAGAGGAGGCCAAAAAGGAACTGGGAGCAACTCTTTGGGACAACACAAAAAAAGGTAGGGTCAGGAATGTGGTACAAGAGCAACAAAAAAGGGCCAGTCACACAGACACCAAACAGAATACCGGGCAGTGCCAACTGCTCTGAGAAGTTGCCAAAGAAGCCAGCAGACACTGCCCAGTGCAGCTCTGCCTGAGTAGATGTGGGGCTGAGGAAAACAATCCAACAGCCACAGAAAGCCTCCCTGCTCTTGGGCTTCAACATAACCTGTTTGGCCAATGGTGAAAGGTGCTGGGCCCAGAGACAGATGCCTTTTTTCCTGTTTATTCCCACTGCCCCATAGCCAATGTGCTTCACGCCCAGGGACTGCCTCTTGGAATGAAGGCAGAACAGCCTCATGGCCAGGACGGGCTTTGGCAGAGCAGAATGCTGGTGGATTAGCGCTTGAGTAAAGTTACTTGTTAATTCACAATGTAACTGGTCAAACACTATTTGTTTGGTCTAATCCATCCATCTGGGCTTTCCTAGCACAGTGACAGGCACCCTAGCTGTGCAGGATTAATTGTTAATGCCTCATGCCATTTACTTTTCTGAATCTGGCAGGAGGGAACCAACTTTCTAGGGTGCAGTGTCTGCTGCTTAATTCTGGTAGAGTTCTTTTACTAGGATCTTTTCAGATGGTCATGCTAATTAAGAGATCATATCCCCGTCAAAACCACTAATGCAAATATATCTCTGTATGCCTCGTGCATACTATGAGACTCACTGCAATTAGACTGTCTCTCTTGGAAGGCTGTGTAATATCCTGGCTCCAAGCAATAGGAAATTCCACAAACACTACGCTTCTATATTAAGGACATAAATTATTAAACAGTCTAGTGGCACTGTCCTTTATTAAGTTAGGGTGGATAAGTGGCTGATACAGTCCTTGCACATAATTAAAATAAAAAAACCTTAATTACTCAATGGCTGTACAAAAAGTGCAGGCTAGCAAGTAGATCTGCAAAAGAGCTCAGACTTTCCAGTAAGAGATCCATCAGTCTGCCAACATTTTAACTACATCTATATGTTTTAGAACCCACTCCCAGATCTATTGGAATCAACACCATGTGGTGGTGTCTGGGGTGCTAGTGTTTTATCAGCTTTGAGGTCCGAAGTCAGGAAAGCACTTAAACAGTTCTTAAGTCCATCCCTATTCTGGAAAGCACTTACACAAGTGCTTGAGGCCTGTTGACTTCAGTATAACATCAGTCAAAGTACAGCTAAATGGGACTTAAAAGGATGAGAAAATCTGGAGTGTGGTGAAACATCCATTTAATAATGCTCACCTGACATAACACAGGTTCCAGTAAGTCAAGTACATAAATATCCCTCTGCTTAAGGCTGATGTAATGGCATGCGTACCTCTAAGGCCACTATCCATCTGTAACCCTGGAACAGCAGCACAGCTGATGGGCTCAGTTGGAAGGTGCTTGGAGTTGTTGCTTATGAAGCTCTGGTCAATAAAATGTTGGCTTTTTTCCTATCTGCATGCTGAGGTTTGTTTCTCAAGGGATAGTGCAGCTAAACTTGCTCCCCCGATCAGCTGGAGCGTGGAGACACAAGTCTATCTCAACTGAAGGCAAAACTGCGATCCTCTTTTTAAATCAGGCTAATCTTGAACAGTTTTTCAAATTAAAATAAAGTCAATATTAGAGGTGACTTGCCTTAGCCATATATTTTGGCGAGGAGTATAACATTTTCACTTCCATAACAACTTTATCTAAGGCTCTCAAAACATTTTGCAAACTTTAATTCATACAATGTCCCTGCAAGGCAGGCATCCTTAAACTCCATTATACAGATGGGGAAACCGAGGCACAGATTTTTAAGCCTAGTACTTCAGAAGTGGCTACCGATTTGGGGATGTCTGATTTACAGGGGTGCTGAGTACTCGTGACATTAGTTGAAACCAGTGGGAGCTGTGGGTGCTCAGGACCTCTGGAAAAATCAGGTCAGTAGGAATCCCAAGTTTGGGTCCCCAAAACTGAGGCCACTTTCAACAACTTTGGTTGCAGTGACTTGCATAAAGTGACACAAAAAGTCAGTAGCAGAGCCAGGCACAAACTCTAGGAGTCCTCACCGCCCCAGTTCCAACCACTGGACAAACTACCATTGGATACACCAGACCAGCTTGTTCTTTACCATTGCAATCCTCATCTGCTGGGGACAGGATTGATTTTTAATGTGTAATTTGTTCACTTTTATACTAAAAAAAACCCAACCAGAGGCTGGCAACGTGTACAGATCTGGCCTGAGGGAGAAGGGGCCTTTTGTGAAGTAAGACTGAGTGAATGCACCTAGCTCTCCCCCTGCCCCCGATGTGACCTCTAATAGCTACCACATCCCCACAACATCCCTTCACTCCACCCCGCGCTGCCTCATGAGGTCAAAGGCTGCTGTGGAGTATGCAGGACAGCTGTGGCATGCAATGAGCACAGGAAGCAAGGCAGGATGGGAACTGGTAGGAGAAGCTCCTTGGCCTGGAGCCTTGCTAGCCTGCAGCACTGCAGGACAGATGACTGGGAAAGGAACAGAATCTGAGCAGGGAACCGAGCACTGAGAGCAAGCCAACAGTCTGTTGGCAGCTCTCCTCTGGAGCTGTGGGGTGCAGTGGGGTGCAGAACACCTCTGGGGAGGGAGTAAGGGCCTAAGAACTATAGTTTCAGCTTTTGGACAGGCTAGCTGGGTGGGGGAGCAGTATGGTCTCATGACTAAGGCATAGGAGTGGGAATCAGGAGACCTGGTTTCTATTCCTTGCTCTATTGTGACCTTGGGCAAGTCACTGACCCTCCCTGTGCCTCAGCTTCCCCATCTGTAAACCATTTATAATACTTGCCCTGTCTCCTGGGGGCTATGCAGCTTAATTCATTCATGTACACACAGCATGTTGGGATCCTAGGATGGACATTTCTTCCTAGGCCATATTTACATAACTAATGTCCCAGTCCTGCAAACACATACACATACTCATGTGATTAGTTCCATTGGGCCCACAGATTGTCAGCTCTTCAGGGCAAGGTCTGGGTCTACGTATGCATTGCTATGATGCTAGAGGAATAATTAAGACCATAGGTCTCCCCAAAAGCAGAGCCCAGGACAGATCCGCCTTTGCTAAGCCCTGCATGAAGATGAATCAGAGTAGGACGACGGGCTTAGGGTCTACACAGTTTGCTCTGTAGCCTCACTGTTCCTGGAGACCTAGTTTCAACTATGACCCACATTCCTCCTATGCGGCTCAGAGCATCCTCATTTTCCCCACCCTTTTACTGCTAGCTGTACAATACTCCAGAGCACCAAACCAGCTCCTCCCTTGATGCCTACACTCTTTTAATAAGCACAGGGCACCGCAAGACATTTTGGCTTCTCCGTGGCCACTGCAGCTGGAAACAACTTTTCGTTTGCAGGGAAACAGTGAAGCATTCTTTAACATGTTGCTTCCTCCCGCCATTAATTATTTAGGCTAGAGCCGTGGGGGAGGGGGGGAAGCCACGCACTTTTTCTGAGGTGGACCAGCACAGAGCTAGGACACATGGAGAGCCCAATTTAAATAGTAATGAGACAGGTGGGTGCTTGCAGAGCTCTAGTAGCTTCAGCCTTGTCTCCCTCCCCCTCACACTTAACCTCCTCCACCCAAAGTCCTCAGCGTTGCATCCGGTGAGATTTACAGCTTCTGACAGCTGGTGCACCGGCCCTGCCGGCTGAGCAAGTGCTGCGAATTCCAGCAAGCCTCGTGGCCCCACAGAGACCCGCGAGGGAGATTGCTCCAGGGAGGGGGAAGGCTGGAGTGCGGGGCGAGGCCTTCCCTGGGCTGCAGATGTAGTGAATGAAATCGTGTTGACCTGGAAACCAAATGCCTGTCAGTACCTATCAGAGATGGAAAGTCGCTTTGGCCGGTGAGGACATCAAGTCATCAGTCACCCAGACACTCACCAAAGCTTAGGCCGTGGAGGGCAGGGGAGGCGAGGGACAGCAAAGGAAAGGCCTGAATGCAAGTTGCCTTGCCTTTCACTCTATCTCCTCCCTGCTTTGTTTTTTTTTTGGGGGGGGGGGGGCGCTTTGTGACTCTCTCTCTCCCCTCTTTGCGGTTTCCATAGTAACCGTGGTGTCTGTTGGCAAGTCTCATGTTTTTCCTCAATCCAGGCAGAGCATGAGCTCAGTATGCGCAAGCAGATTTCCCCCCATATTAGGGAAGGCATGGGGCAGGGACTGAGGGGAGGGGACAAGTCATGGAGTTTCATCTCCAGGGTGCCCATTCAAACACAGTTCAAGCAATCTGCACCTATTCCCCCACCCTTTGGCTCTGCCCCCTTCCCTATCTTGTCAAATTGAAGCTTCTTGTGAGTAGCTGTGAAGGCAAGGTCAGCTGTGTCCTTTTGTATTTGTCAGGCCATGTCCCTCGTTGCCTCTCTTCTCCCAGGGGGACACCAGCCTCCTCATTCATCGACTTCCCCAACAAACATCTCCTCATTCTCTTTCCCTCAAGCCCCTCTGCATGCAGAGCCCTCCCAAAGCTTGTCTGAATGGCCACGGCCCTTCTGTAGAGCCAGTTCTGTTGGGAGCCCTACAGCGAGTGACCTAGTACCCCTCTGTTCCACTACTTTCCCTGGGCTTCATCTGATTGTTTGTATTTTTGCATTGATTTTTTTGGGACCACGTCTTTCCTCCATGTTTGTACAGTGCCCAGCACATTTTGGAGGCTACTGTCATATATCCTGACAGTAAGTCAGTAGCAACGGGCAGCTTTTGCCATGTCAGACAGCCTGTGCAAAATGAGTTCAGTGGCCTCGGTCCAGCTGTTAACGGAGGGAGGATCATATAACAAACAATGTTACATGTGGCACTCATTGCCCTCTTGCTGGCAGTTTCTGTGCAGAGGGGCCAAGGACTGAACATGCCCCTACAGCCTGGATTTCTCTACCCTAAAGGTGCATCTCTCCAGGTCAAAGCTTAGGCAAACTGAAAGAGCAGAGGGAGCCTCTGCAGCTGACCCCTCTACCTTACTCTCTCTCTTCTTCACAACAGAAACAGAAAAATACACATATAGGAAAATAAAGCAAATCTAATGGGGTTTGGATCAGCCTTCATGTATGTAAAGAGAAAGACTTTCATTGACTTAAGGACCCTGAACCTGATCCAAAGTCCACTGAATTGTGATACTTCCCTTCCCTACCACGCTCTGATGTCACTGCACTGAATTAGGTCTAATCTGCAACATCACAGTAAACTGCTGCCATGCGTGCGCGGGCACGCACATGTAGCTGTACCACCCCCTTTTGGGATGGCAAGGGCCACTAGCCACAAATAGTCCTTGCACACACAGAGAGTGCGCAGATTGCAACTGTGGCTGGCCTTTACACGGAGGGCATAAAGGGTGGGAGTTCTTTGTAACCTCCCCACCTCATTTGTTTGCCCCTTAACCTGTAAACACTTCATGGCTGGAACCTTGCCTTTATTTCGGCAATGTCCCATGCACCACCTTGATGCTGTGTAAATAAACACCACTCCATCTGCAAAACTCTGCAGTGCAATGGCTGTTATGGATTTTGGGTGATTCTTGACCTCCCAACTCCCTATGTTATTCTTGCCCAGGGATTTCTATAAATGCTGCTGCCTGGGGTTTCTAGGCTTGAAAAGAAGGTTTGTTAAGAGCACATTTGCCAGTTGCTGAAAACTCCATCGTTATTGGGACAATTTCCCTTTTTCTTAAAACTAAACCAAAGCACAGTCAACAGCTCACAGCAGAGTGATCTCAGTCTCAAAATGAGCTTTGGCATTTGTGGACATGTGACTCAGAAGCCACTTCCCATCTTTGGAGACCTGCAGTATGTTCCACGTCCTCCTCCTTAAGGTCTTTAAAACACTTAAAAAAACAGAGTTCATTCATCCACCAACAAAACAGGCTGTTATCTTGCATGCCCAACAGAGAGAGTTTCTATAGAACTTTATTGGTTTCATCTGAACCAAGTCGCATAGGACTTTTCCATGAGTGGAATCAAAATACAAATGTCTCCTTTCTAATTTGGTCCGGTCTTTTGCAAGACATCAAATTAATTGCACTAAAAGAGAACTTGTTACTGAAAAACTAGATTTTCATGGCAGTCGGGTAGCAAATAGCAATGGTATTGGCAACTCCCTTTGATTACCTCTTGTTAAGCTCCCTTTAACGTTGGTTTGAGCCAAGAACAATGATGAGCAAATCAAAGAACTAGCTAGGCATTGGCTGGAGCCAATCAAGATAGGAAGTCAAGGATCTATCTATGCAATCCGTATAGATGCTCTTGCCATTCCTGAGTGGGCATTTCCAGTCCTGCCCAAGTCAAAGGTTATTTACAATGTTACCATCTGAAAAATGTGGACGTGGAGGCAGATAAACAGTGACTGTAAGTTAGATAAGATCCTGGGCTGAAATGGCTGTTGCATATGAGCCGGCATCGATGTATAATGAATGAAGGGATTTCACATGGATTTGAGAGAGAGACTCCCTAGAGGACTGTGACACATCTATTGGTTTATAGCTCTTATCTATGCCAGATTTAGCACCAGTTTGTTTCAACTAATACTTCAACCTTGTGATGCCCTGATTTTTGTCCCGCATGAAAAAAATCAAATCTCATTCTTACTGACATCCAGGAGATTTGCCTCCTTCTCTAAGCTCCCCACAGGATTCTCTAGGATAGTTCCCAAGAGCACTGTCATCCTGGAGCTCTTTCAGCAGCTAGGGATCCAACCCTCATCTCCTTCCTCACATCAACATCCTCCGTTTCCTTTATTAAACACAAGAACAACTGGAATGGGAAACCCACTGTCCATGTTGTAGCATATCAGGCAGCTGCATGCCACCACATGACTCACTATGACACAACCACAGTCAAGTGATACAAACAAGGTGTCTAACAACTAAAGGGGAAATTGCCCCTCCACCTCCCTTTACAGACTCTCTCATTCTAAACGGGAATGGTGGAATGAAGTGACACACACTGGGGCTTGCCAACTACCTGTTGTCATTGTACAGTAGCTACAATTCCATCCACCCACCCCCAGCAGCACCAGTTTATGATTTACATTTAGAAGGTATTTTATGGGGTGGCTATTGCTGGAAAAAACAAACAATACAAAAAATGACAATGGAGGATTCTACATTTATTCTCTCTCAGTGGTTTCTAGATCAAGTGCCAGTTTACAAATAAAGAAGGTTGATTAATGCCATCAGAACTGAGCTGACAGTTTGGAAGATGATGTTGTTGTGAGGTAGAACAGAACTAGTTTGGCCTCCCATAACCGCAGTGGTGAGGGTACAGAAAACTTGGATTTGTCTAACATTTTAAGCAGATACAACCTGAAGCCACACTGGGAACAGATGCTCTGCGTAAGAAGGTGCCAGTTTCACATAGTTATTAACTAATCATAATTCTACTTTGTGCTTTTTGTATTACCAGTTTTCTTGATGTATATAAGTATGCATACATGTTCTGAATATTAATTCCTACAAGCCTTGCTGAGATAGTCCAACTGTCCCCAGGAGACATGTAACCACTGCAGTAAATTTATTAAAAATGAAATCTTACAGCTGGACATGTTTTTTCCTGCAACCCTGCAAACTGGGTGCACTTACTGCCTCGGGCACGCAGTAACCACCAAGAGTTTGGTTAGTGAATTCAGAGTGGATGTATTTGCTGTTGAGAACTCAACAGCAAATACAAGCTTTGCTCCAAAGTGAACATTTTTTAGATGGAACAGAGTCTCTGCTGTAATTACAAACCCTTTAAATACAATCCATCATCCCCCACTCCCTCTACAGAACCTCTCACTGATTAAGGCAACTAGACTCACTTATCCCATATGAACAGAATGTTAGAAAATGAGCCACATCTCTTGTACTGCAGATTTGGGCTGAAGAGGTAGCATAGCCCAGGGGTTAGGATGCTCACCTAGGACTGGGAGACCTAGATTCAGTTCCCTGCTGTTGTGTATACTTGGATAAGGTACCTAGTTTCTCTGTGTTTGGTTCTCCATCTCTAAAATGGGAACAATAGCCGCCCGCTACCTCCCAAGGGGGTTGTGAGGATAAAAACATTGGAGACTGCTCAGATACTGGGGTGTTCGGAGGTGGCATGAGCAATGAGGAGAGAGAGAAATCTTAGCAGATCAGGTTTTAAACAGGATTAAAAAAATGTAACAAAGTGCAAAGCACCCCTTCCCCCAGATCTGCCTAAGTTTAACACTAAAATTGAGTTGGGAAAAAATCCTGTTCAGAGTTTGAGATGGACATGATCTGAAGACTACCTACATCTGACCACCCTTGAACATGGGAAAGTTTGGATCCTGAGCTGAATTTCACTGCTTAGCTTTTATCTCTATTCAGAGCATAGTAGCTCCCCTGTAGGAGATGCAGGCCTAACATGTAAAAGAATGAAAAGTACTGAGACCAGACAGGTTCATGGCAAGCCAGGCCTGAATTCTGCTAAGCACTGAAACCTGTGCTTAACTTTCATGTACCATTTAATTCTCAACCTGTCTTACTCTGTATGCAGGGGTGAGTTGTACCCTTTGTGATTCTCCAATGAAAGGCTCTGTACAAACGTGAAGCTCTATTCATACACTAGTGGCATAACTAGAAGTGAAAGTTTGGGAGGGTCCCAGCTTATGGTGGACAGGCAATGACTAGAGGTCTGCTGTCACAGCAAATCATTTATATTCCATATGAGCAGTGAATGCTGTGGAGGGGGAAGGATTGGAGGGATGCAGAGGAGGGATTTGAGTGCAGGAGGACTGGGCTGGCCAGTGGAGATGGGCAATCCCTGCGGCCCCACTGGCAGGCAGGGTTAAGCTGGGGTCGGGGAGTAGGTTGGTACCTGAGTAGGGCCCAGCTCCCATTGAAGTCATCTGGGGCTGGCAGAAGTTCACAGTGCTAGATGGAGACAACGGTGGGGCCAGCCAGGATATTCCACACCATTCCCTGCTGCAGCTGGGGCAAGAGCTCTCTGTTCCTGATCCACAACCTCACAGACATCGCCTCCTGCATTCAGACAGGCTCAGGTTTGGGTAGAGTTGCCAGGTGTCCAGTTTTCGGCTGGAACGCCCCGTCAAAAAGGGACCCTGGCAGCTCCGGTCGGCAGCGCAGTGGGGGCCAGGGGCTAAGGCAGGCTCCCTACCTGCCCTGGCTCTGCGCTGCCCCTGGAAGCAGCCGTCAGGTCCCTGTGGCCCCTAGGCGCTGGGGTGGCCAGGGACTGGGAGGCTCCATGCACTGCCCCCACCTCGAGTACCAGTTCCGCAGCTCTCATTGGCCGTGACCGTGACCAATGGGAGCTGTGGGGGGCAGCGCCTGTGGGCACAAAGGCAGCGCACACTGCGCAGAGCCGCCTGGCTGCCCATGCACCTAGAGGCTGCCGGGACCTGGCGGGCGCTTCCTCGGAGCCGCGGTAAGTGCCACTGGGACCCCACACCCTCCTGCACCCCAACCACCGGCCCAGCTCGGAGTCCCCTTCTGCACCCCATACTCCTCATCCCCCATCCCCTCATGCACTCCAACCCCCTGGCCCAACCCAGAGCCCCCCCCCACATCTCAAACCTCTCAACTCTGGCCCCAGCCCAGAGCCTGCACCCCCAGTCCAGAGCCCATACCCCCTCCCACACCCCAACCCCCTGCCCCAGCCTGGTGAAAGTGAGTGAGGATGGGGAAGAGTGAGTGACAGAGGGAGTGGGGGATCGAGTGAGTGGAAGTGGGGCATCGGAGAAGGGGCAGGGCAGGGGGCAGGGCAGGGGTGTTCAGTTTTGTGTGATTAGAAAGTTGGCAACCCTAGGTTTGGGTGGGTCTGGATACTAACTGGGTGGGCTGTGACCCACCTGTCGCTATGCCCCTGGCATTCACACACCCTCACAGTAACATGGTTTACTGCTCTTTCTACATAGAATTTCAGTTTTTCTTAGAGCGTCAGCCTATCACAGCAAGCCTATGACTGGCAGAGTCCCGGTGGTTTGATATGAAGAGAGTCAACCCAACAGGCCTGATTCTCTTCCCACTGGCTAGTTTTACACCAGCATAACTCCATTGACAGCACTAGGGTTAGTCCTGACTCTCACGCATCAAGAGGTGAATCGGGCTCTCGGTTTCCATTATTTAGCTCCTCTGACACAGCCACATCCAGCCTGGAAAAAAGTCAGCCCTCTCAAATGCCTTTTGCATCATTAGGTAGAGTCTCAATTAGGCCTTGTCTACACTGCCACTTTACAGCACTGCAACTTTCTCGCTCAGGGGTGTGAAAAAAACACCACCCTGCGTGCTGTAAAGTAGACAGTGCACCAGCGCTGGGAGGTTTTTTTGCAGCTACACAGCCATGTTAAAGCGCTGCCACGGCAGCGCTTTAACGTTGCTAGTGAAGACTTACCCTTAGGGCTGGTCTATACTTAGCCGCTAGTTCGGCGGCTGGAAATCGAACTTCCTGGTTCGATTTATCGCGTCTGGTCTGGACGCGATAAATCGAACCAGGAAGTGCTCGCCGTCGACTGCGGTACTCCATCTCAACGAGAGGAGTACCGCGGAGTCGACGGGGGAGCCTGCCTGCCCCGTGTGGACCGCGTCTGAACCGCGGTAAGTTCGAAGTAAGGTATGTTGACTTCAGCTACGTTATTCACGTAGCTGAAGTTGCGTACCTTACTTCGACTTGGGGGGTTAGTGTAGACCAGGCCTTAGAGCATGTCTACACTGGCAGAGATACAGCGCCGCTCAGCGAGCACTGAAGGGACACCGCTGTTGTGTGTTCACACTGTCAGCTGCCTGCGCAATAGTGTGTTCACACTTGCGGCATTTGCAGTGGTATTCGGAGCGTTGCACTCTGGGGAGCTATCCCACAGAGCACCTCTTTCTCTTCTGCTGCAAAGAGCTGTGGGAAGGCGGAGGGGGTCGTGGGGCAACCTGGGTCCTGTTCCAATGCCCCAGGAGGCATTGCTTCGCATCCCAGCAATCCCTGTGCTTCCATCTGCATTTGGCGCCATCTTTCAATGGTTTGTGTACTGTGCACCCTGCCTCTTCGGGCTGCAGGAATGGATCCCGAACTGTTGATCAGTATGCTACTCGCTCTGACCAACACATCATGAGTGGCAGTGAAGTTATTCCTTAAACTACAAAGGCAAGAGGAGTGCAACATTGATCTCACCACGCGTACTAACTATGACACGAGATTGCTTGTGGCATTCACGGAGGTGCTGACCACAGTGGAACGCTGCTTTTGGGCTTGGGAAACAAGCACTGGGTGGTGGGATCACATCGTGATGCATGTCTGGGATGACAAGCAGTGGGTGCAAAACTTTCGGACGAGGAAAGCCACATTCATGGGACTGTGTGATGAGCTTGCCCCAGCCCTGCGGCACAAGGACACGAGAATGAGAGCTGCCCTGTCATTAGAGAAGCACATGGCGATTGCACTGTGGAAGCTGGCTACTCCAGACTGCTACCAATCAGTCGCTAACTAGTTCGGAGTGGGAAAGTCTACCATTGGACTCATGTTGATGGAAGTCTGTAGGGCCATTAATTGCATCCTGTTCTGAAAGACCGTGACGCTGGGCAATGTGCATGACATTGTGGATGGCTTTGCACAAATGGGCTTCCCTAACTTCCAATTCTGGCACCAGACCACCTAGCTACCAAGTACATTAATTACAAGGGGTATTTCTCAATGGTTCTCCAGGCGCTTGTGAATCACCGTGGGCGTTTCAGAGACATTAACGCAGGCTGGTCCGGAAAGGTGCATGACGCATGCATCTTTCGGAACACTGGCCTGTTCAAGAAGCTGCAAGCAGGGACTTTCTTCTCGGACCAGAAGATCATCATAGGGGAAGTCGAAATGCTCACTGTGATCCTGAGAGACCCCACCTACCCCTTAATGCCGTGGCTTATGAAGCCATACACGGGGCAACTTGACAGCCGTAAGGAGCGGTTCAACAACAGCCTGAGCAAGTGCAGAATGACTGTTGAGTGTGCTTTTGGCCATTTAAAAGCCCGCTGGTGATGCCTATATGGGAAGCTGGACATGGCCAATGACAATATTCCTATGCTTATAGCCACGTGCTGTACGCTCCATAATATTTGTGAAGGGAAGGGTGAAAGCTTCACTCAGGGCTGGACTGCAGAGGCTCGGCGCCTGGAGGCTGAGTTTGAACAGTCAGAGACCAGGGCTATTAGAGGGGTGCAGTGCGGGGCCATATGGATCAGGGATGCCTTGAAGCAGCAATCTGAAGCCGAAAGCCACTAATATTTGTTGCTATGATCGGGAGTGCAGTGCTTGAAATGCTAGGAGGTGATTGGTGCAGATGTGCAATATGTGGGTTTAACATAAACGTATGTTGCTTTGCAGAGCTCTTTTTGCTTTCAATTAATAGAATAAAGATTGGTTTCAAACCAATACAATTCTTTTATTAAAAAACAACAACTGGAGGAGAGAGTGAAACAAAAAAAAAAAAACATCAGCAGTGAGGGGAATGGGGGAAGGGAAGGTCCCAGGAGGAGGAGGGATCCCGAGACGGCTAAAGTTTTGTGTATGTCCAGGGATCATATCCAGCCTTCTCCTTTGGAGTACAATGCAGCGGGTACTATACTTCAGCAGGGCCATACTGCATAGGGATGGGTGTTGAGTGCAGTGGGTAGTGGAAGTCCGCAGTGCTGGACTATGAGGGGGGAGGAGTGGAATACTGCGGATATAGACTGGAGCCAGGAGGTTGATGATAGTGTGTTGGCGGTGTCTGGGGGGAGCATGAGAAAGAGTTTTGCGACAGCGGCTACAGGGGATGGCAGGTGCCGAGCTGCTCAGTTTAAAGAGCTAGTATCACCTGGAGCGTGTCTGCTTGGCGCTCCATAACCTTTAAGAGCCACTAAGTGGCTTCATTCTGGCATGCCGTGTTCTCCTTTCAGTCCCTCTTCTTGCTGTCCCGCCACTCCTTCAATTTCTGTTTCTCGGCGGCGGAGCACATCATAACATCACACACAGAGTCCCCCTTAGTTCTTCTTGGCCACTTTCTAATTCTGCGCAGCCATTCAGCTGCCGATAACAAAGAGGGAGGCTGGGCTCCCAAGGTCATCTCTGTGAAGTTTAAACACAACATTTTACAGAAGCAGTTTGCAACACACAGAACACTGATTCAGTGATTTAAAACACAGCCAGTACTCACACACCTGTCACTAACTGGCTGACCCCAGGCAAGCACACATGAGCCACAAGACCCCCAAAATGGTGAGTAGCTGCAGGGGCAGGGTAAATTACTCTTCCCGGACCCTGCTGTACACTGGGCACGTGGCTCTTGGGGAGAGCCTGCACTGTAGGAGGTGCCTGATAATCATTCCTGTCCCCATACTTTCCACAGGATGTGATCATTATGAAAGTTATCTTAGTGCTGAGGGTGAGCAGGGAATCAAGGGAGGGTCTTCTCCAAGACTGTGGCTTCCGCCCTGGCCCCTATGCGGCTAGCTGTGTGCAGCAATGGTCGTCCCCCCATCCGTGATGGCACAGTGGCGCGGGAAAGTTACCATTAATGGGGCAAGAAACAAAGCAGCTCTGCCAAAGATCCTGCAGCAGCAGATTGCCCAGTATCTCCATGAGAGTTTCCTGGAGATCTCTGAGGGAGATTCCCGTGAAATGAGGGAGTCAATCAACAGCCTGTTCTGCCGCTCAGACTAGGCAGGCAGTGGGAGACAAGCCTTCTTTCTGCAACCCTCCTGTCCCCAACAACTCACTTCAAAGATTCCCAAAATCAAATCCACTTACCAGGGGCCTCCTCTCCTGTTTGCGCTTTGCCAACATCCGAAAGCTGTGACTGGCTAGCCTGCTCCGGGGTAGAAAAGAGTTTCTGGCTGCATGCATTGCTGATCTCTGAGTCATCCTCTGCCTCTGGGTCCCCCTCCCACCCTCCACATCCTCGTTCAAGATTTCCTCCTCCTGGCTCGGTCCACTTTCGACTGGCACGCGAGCCACCGAAGTATCCACAGTGGCCTTCACAGTGGAGGTGGGGTTGCCGCTGAGTATCACGTCCAACTCTTTGTAGAACTGGCAGCTCGTGGGCACAGCACCGGAGCAGTTTGCCTCCCGCGCCTTGCGGTAGGCGTTCCGCAGCTCCTTCACTTTGACCCTGCACTGCAGTATGTCCCGGTCATGGCCCCTTTCTGTCATGCATCGTGAAATCTGTCCATAGGTATCATAATTCCTACAGCTGGAGCACAGCTGGGACTGGATAGCCTCCTCTCCCCAAATGGTGATGATAGGATAGGTCCAGCAGCTCGGCATTGCTCCAAGTGGGAGATCACCTGGTGCGTGGAGCAGGCCCAGCCACCTGGAAAGATGTGCTGAGACCGCTGCACGCATCACCGAGCAAACAGGAAGGCGACGTTCACATTTCCAAAGGAATTTACGGGGTGGGGATGACAGTTGGTCACCTGAGGGCAGGGCAGTAGAGTTCAAACTGATGACCAGAGAGGCGAGAGCAGGCATTGTGGGACACCTCCCAGAGGCCAATCACAGCATTATAATCGACCACAGTATCTACACTGGCACCGCAGTGTTGTAGCCCCGGCGCAGAAAGCTCTACGCCTCGCGTTGTGGTGGTTTTTTTAAAGCGCTGCAACTGCGCAGTTTCTGCGCACTAAGTGGCTTGGCAGTGTGTACAGCTCGGGAGTTACAATGCGGAAAGCTGCTTTACTGTGCAGAAACTTGCCAGTGTAGACAGGCCTTAGACTCTGCTGCTGCTAGGTTATTGGTCTTCCAGCCCCGCTGTTTACAGGAAGTTCCATCGGTGAGTATGGAATTAGAAAAACCACAAGGAAGAGAGAGATTATTTGCTGGAGATTAAAGGACGCAGAAAAACCACAGGACAAGTCAGTAGGGCCTAAGAAAGACTAAAATAGCAGCTACCCTTTCAGCCGCTGGCGTTTTTACCAGTCATGCTGCAACAGGAAAAAAATTTGACATGAATTCAGTGGGGCAGATTGTTCCTCGGATTTTTGCCAAGGTAGGCATGAAAGTAGCAGGAAACCTGCTAAAAAGGTCCAACATCAGCTGGAGGGAGGGAAACAGAGCCTAAGCTACTCCACCAGCTGCTACCACCCTACCAAAGCCCTTCTGTGTGACTTATGCACAAGTTTATGGAGCATGGCTGGGGTGGGAGGAGTGTACAACTGGAGCCTTGCTACACAGCTTCATGGTAATCCCAGTGGAGAGTGACTATGGGCTTTAGTGCGGATGGGAGCAGCACTACTTCTTGTGGGCTTCTACCCTATGCCAGCAAACTCTTTTGGGGGCAAGGCACTGGCAGCACAGCTCCAGATAGAGCCAGGCTGCCACTGGAGCCCAGGGCTTTCTTGATAGATCTTGGCGCATCCATGGGGCTGGAGAACCAGGTCCTCTCTCACTGTGTGCAAAAGCAAATCTCACTCCCCCAACCCAGCCCCTACTATGTGGGGGATAAGGGGAAGTCTGCCTGTAGGGGCTGCAGCAGCACAAAGCATTCACAAGTTCCTCTTTCCCTCCGGAGCATCCAGAGCCAGCCAGCATGGGCCCCAAATAGGGCAGAACTGGCTATGGGCAGGGTGTGTGGCCAAGGTGCCCAGGGAATGGGTTGGTTATGTGCATTTCCAGGTGACCTTTTCAGTGGGGATCCTATGAAGTCCCAGCAGAGTTTGTTTAAAGCTAGCATGTACGGCACTGTAGTGCAAAAATTGCCTGTGCTCCTCCAAACTCACTTTATCACCCTTGCTCTGTGGAGGTGTTTAAAGCACCTGAGCGCCTGGAATGTGTGAAATCACATTGTGCTAGAGGATGTGGGGCACAAGTCAGTGATCTCTCCTTGTGTTACAGTATGTGTTGTATTCTTTGGCAGCAGGACTGCAGACACAGGGATATTTTGGCATCAGCACTACACTATGTGGCCTTGATTCTTTTCCAAGAACAGGCAAAGGCTTTTGGCTTGAATCATGAACATTACAAAAACCCTACCTCTGAACCCACATCCACTAGACCACTCTGGAAACTGGGTATTTCTGCAGGATTTGGGGCAAAGACATTGAGGCCTGTTTTTATCCACTAGTTAAAAGTACCTCTGTTTTTGAGTGCTCACCACTTGAGATACTATGGGCCTGATTTTCAGAGGTGGTGAGCAGCCACCCTGCCAACAGAAGCCACCAGTGCTTAACATCTCTGAAAATTGCTCCCGATCTCAAGTCAGCCATTGACTTTAGAGGCTTCAGCTTTCAAATGTAGCCAAAGAAACGTGCCCAAAGATAATTCAGTCAGTAGCAGAGGCAAAAATGGGAGCCAAGTCTCCTGGCTCCCTATCCCCAGCTCTAAACATTAGGCCATGCTACTGATGGAAAACGCCTTGCTCTTTGCTCTCGTTCATTATCTTTCCATTGCATCTGTAATGCCATCAGTATTATCGCTATGCTTGTCTCCTACAGCAGATGCATTATACCACGGTTGCTCCTCTTCAGGGGGACCTTTGCTGTAGACCGTTGCTCAAAACTAGCCAGCAGAAAGGCTGCCTTTGGGAAGGAAGAAAGGAGGCTGGATGGACCCTTTACAACAGGCCTCTTTTAGGACTGGCCCACGAGGGTGGGTAACGCAAGAAAAATGTGTTCCCAGCTGTCATTTGTGCACGGATCACAGAATCCTTAGTGTCTTTGAATTACTTTTCCTAGTAGCTTGCAGGCCTCCTGCTCCCACTGGAATATAGAGTAGTTCACCAATGCCTCTGTCCCTGCCACGTTCCCCCTGTCCGATTCCCCTTCACTAGCACTAACTTCCTGGAAAAACATGCAAGCACCGAAACTGTCTCCTCTGCCAATTCTCTTCTAGACCGAGGGATTCAGGTGGCCTCAATTTGTTTTGCTTTTGCCAAAAATGTGGATTTATTCTGACACCACCTAAAAATGAGGCAGCACTCTGGAGCACTGGGAACACACTAATCTTTATTCCCTGGTCCCATTCACATGACGTGGGGTCAGCATTACAAAAGGCTAATGCCACTGTCATGTGACTGGGGTCAGTATCCCTCACCGGTTAGGGTTGTTGTTGCACCGGAAAGCTACCACCTCCAGCTGCACTGTGTGTTGATTCAGTCCTGACTCAGTGGGAACAGGGCCACCTACTGAAACCCCAACACCACTTCCTGCAGCACTTTAGGTTTAGCGGTTAGTATTCTTCCATTGAGAGTTATATAGAGCCTACATAACAACAGGAGAGAGAGTGACTCCATTTAGAAAGGAGAAGCCCACAAGAGAGGCTACTGTGAAATGTTCCTTTGGCTCTCTCCCCCTTTCCCCTGTATCCATGTGGCTGAACACAAATGGCTCTCTGCCTGCACGTTTGACTCAGGGCAGAATTTGGCTGGTGGTGCATCACCACCAGCTTGGTTTGGGAGAAAAAAAACAGAAACTCATTTGTTTTGTTCTTCTTACACACAGGGAAAGGAGAAGGGAGGTTATTTTATAGGCTCAGTGGAATACCCAAACCCCTCTTAGCTCAAGATTGAGACTTGCTACAAGAAGTTACATTTAAGAAAAGTAGTGGGTTAAAGAACTACCCAACCATGAAATGACAGCACATTTTTATTAAACTATTAGCCTCATCCAAAGCTTAATCAAAGTCAGTGGAGAGACTCTCATGGGCTCTGAGGACTTGAGGCCACGTCTGAAAAGAGAACCCCAAAGTGATGAACATTTAAGGGAATGTCTCTTTGCTGCATGTCACTTGGGGTCGGATCCCAAGCCCAAAGTCAATGGAAAGACTAGTGCCGTATCAGGCTCACTGGTGATGTGGCAATAGACACCTTAGATGTACCACAGATACCGTAGATGGAGAACTCTTAGTGAGAGCCCTCAGGCACTGAGCTAGTAAAGGGCAGACTCCTACACTTGTAATTAAAAGGAATTTTAGTTCCTTTCCTTTGAGAAGCTCTCACCCCTCCATTATTTGCAACATGCCTGGGATATTGCGCCAGGGGCTAGAACAGCGCTGTTTCCTTGTTCTGGGGAACAACCCCCCCCATTTCCTTCATAAGGCCAAGTGTGCCAGCCTGCCAATGCTGAGCTCTCGCTGCTGCCATAGCACTGGCAGACACTGCTGTAGGGTGACCAGTTGTCCCGATTTTATAGGGACAGTCCCGATTTTTGGGTCTTCTTCTTATATAGGCTCCTATTACCCCCCACCTCCTGTCCTGATTTTTCACACTTGCTGTCTGGTCACCCTACACTGCTGTGAATGCCTGAGAGTGGCAGACAGCTAGAGCAGGCAGAGTGTTAAGGAGCACCAAGAGCAGGCCTGGCTAACTCCACCCCTGTAACTCCCAGATCTGGACCCAGTGGTCCTTTCATTACCTTCCACCCCACAGGGGCATCCCAGGGGGCAGCTGCTTCCCCAACAGCTGGGCAGGGGCACAGGGAAAGACCAAAGATGTCTCAGCCACCACCTAGACCCAGCACATGGCATCAGTGGTCAATCCCCCACTGAGGCAACTCATGGGACAGGAGCGCCCGCCCGCTCCAGGGGTTGGGGAGAAAAAGAAAGCAAGCCAGGCTGGGCTTACCCACCCCCTTAAGCCATCCTCCCCACTTGGCCAAACCAGCATCCCGAGCAGCTACATTAGCTGGCAGCAGAAGTGGTAGAAGTCAGTGCTGAGCATTTAGTGTTCAGACCTGCTAATGTTTCATGGCTGGGCACTGTGCATGTGCATGTGCATGCGAGAGAGAGAGAGAGAGGCACACAACAGAATTTACCTTTTCTTCAAAGAGATAAATAAAATCTAGATAAATAAATTACATTAAAAAAGTCTATATTTAAAATATCAAAATTAGGAAATGCCACATTTACACTTGCCCGTGCAACCTTCATTCTATCCTCTAATACATGCATTGTGATAGACTTGGATTTACATGATCACAGACTATGCCCCTCCCATCCCCGCCCGGAACCCTGCCTCATTCAGCACACATGTTGGATGCACAAAGGGGCCAAAACCAGAGGGATTTTAATCCTGAGAGCTCAAATTTTGACACAGCTTTATATGTGGAGCCACATGCTGCCTCTTCACTCAAGATCTAGATACTTGTGAAATGTAATGAAAACACAATGGACAGAATCAGAATTGCTCAATGTGACATAGGCCCTATACGGCAATAGAGGACCTTTTTAAATGGTGAGAGACAGATTCCCTCCTTTCATACCGAAGTTGCTCCCCATTTAGGGGTTGTGCAGGATTTATTAAAAAACAACAAGTGATATTTTAAAAATGGTTATAAAATAAATAGGCCAGATTCTAGCTGGTAAAAATAATCATCAATAGAGAGTCAAAGAGAACTATGTAGATTTATACCAGCTGAGGATCTGGTGCAGAACCTTTGGAGGAGGTGGGTGGGGAGAGGAAAGCACTAGAGAGGATGTTAATCTTTTATTAATAGGGGTGCATGTCTGTGTATTGCAGAGGCACTTCCTACGCTGCATATTCCTAGCTCAGGAGTTAGGGCACACTAAGGGGGAAAAAATGACAAAATCTTAAAAGGGTTAATGAAGAACATATTTCAGTGAAGAACAAAGAGGGGATTTTGCTTGGTTTGAGGAGATCTTTTCTGACTTATAAAATGGCTAAAGCTTTTAAGCCACATTTTGCAATGCAGCAAGAAGCTATTTCCATCTTAATATCGCCATTTCTGTGCCGTGGAGTCAGTTGTGCTTCACCATTCAGTTGTTTTCACAAGGGGAGCGGGAGAGAGATTCTGCAAGGAGAAAATGGCCTGGCCTGAATTACATTCATTATTTCATTGATTCATCTGCAATGAATGGGGAGTTAAGGGATGTCATATGACTCCCTGCAGCAAGGAATCTCTTGGAACTATTCCTAACCTCATTATATACAGTAGCAGGCAGGCTACTGGAGTAGTGACAGCAAGTCTGTGCTGTTGCAGATAAAATGGCTTAACAGAAACTGGATCAAACTGGTCCAGCCTTGCGGGTTTTGCTTTAACCCTGCAATTACGAGGCGGTATTAGAAGCAGGGGATTCTATTTCACGAGCTCACGTCTGAAGCAAACCCCTCCTCCACTCCCAAACATTTTTTCTTTCTTAAAATCTTTTCCCACCAAATGCCAGGTGCCTTCCAGGAAACCCAGTTCAATGGCCCTGCGCCCTCTGCAGAAGTATTCATTACTGCTGTTGTGTCAATACGGATGCTGGGAGACATTTCAGCACTGTGTAGGAATGTAGCTATTGAATGGTTATTAATGCTAATGGGAGTGGTTGTAAAAAATTATATTCCCGACTAGTGTCCTGATCCAAAACCCCCTAAAGTCAACAGGAACCTTTCCACTGTCTTTGCATCATACGTCAGAGCAACCGACTTAGAGATACTCCCTGAAACACGTGTGCTATAGACAAGTGCCCTGGAGCAGCATTCGCTACAAGTTCTCAAGTGACTAGTGATTTTGGTTGCCTCAGTGTTTGGGTTCCCACCTTGAGCTGCTTTAAAGGGGCCAGATTTCCAGAAAGTGCTGAGCACCCACTCTCCAGGAAAAAAAAAAAAAATCAGCTCCCTTTAAGAAGTCTCAGTTTGGGCACTCCAAAGACACTAGTCCATTCTGAAAAAATAGGGCCTCTGGAAGCACATTAGCAGTTGTTGACATAACCTCTAGCCCAGATAGATGCATTTGGTACAGTTGCTAGTTCTTTACCTTAAATGCTGAATTGTAGTGCAGTTAATTGCAAGGCTCCCATAAATGGAGATACATCTGTGGGCCTAACAACCCCTTGCATCACGCTGAAAATAGACCCTCGTCTATAGCTATTTTCTGCTAAGACAAATGTACGGTTCAGCAGCAGTGAAAAAAAAATATAAAAGACACCCACATGCCAAATGTAGGAGGCAGTGAATATTTTAGAGTGGCAGTGGTTTGGCTTTTGCCAATTTGCTATAATAAACTTAGTTTTCAGAACCTTAAATATTCCTTGCACACTGGAAGCTGGCATGCTAGGTTTGAGATTGAAGCGGTCTTATGGGCCAATGAATTTTGAGTTGGGCTCTGTAACGTGGCACAGACTGGGTGAATGGGAGGAAGAGTAGTTTTGGGCCTTTGATAATATCTTACGTTTTCATCTCAAAGCATATCAAATGGGCTTACAGACTCTGAGCCCAATGATCCATACATAGAGTCCTTTCTTCCACAGGTGATTCATTGACCTCAATTGGAATACTGCTGGTTTTGCAGGCATTGCAGGGTCAGAAGCCATGAGCAGATGGAAATCATGGTGCTGCCTCCGAAGTGGAAGATCGGTAGGCAGGCAACCAGCACAGATGTAGTGAGAGGGGAATATTGGACAGTGCAACTGTACTAAATGCTGCTCTTATGCAAATTGCTCTCAGATGTTCAGTGCCCTGGCAGAACAGGCAAGGCTACGGTTTAAGGTTGGGCCAAAAAAACAGACTTGCAGTAAACTGAATGGAACTCAGTATATGTTGCTAAGTGCTCAAGCACTTCTGAAAATGAGGCTATTTATTTAGGAGACTTATTTTAAACCTCTATTTTTGGTCTCGATGTTTAAGCTTGAAGAAAGTTTTAGCAGAGGAATGAAGTTTGACAAGAATTCCAGGACATAGGAACTTTTGTCCAGTTTCCTTCATATCAAACTGGTCACAGATCTTTTGCATTGTAACTAGGTTTAATTTGTTTGCTGTTCGATTATGGAGTGGCCCTTGAGTCAGCTGCTAAAGTCTGAAAGCCACTAAGATAGTGGCTATCTGGCCCCTGTAGTGGTAGGTCTATACTGGCACTGGAAGGTGTACTTTCCAGTTCAAGCAGACATACCTACGCTAACTCTGATCAAGCTAGCGTAGTAAAGAGAGCAATTAGCCCCTCACATTGCCAGGGCTACCTGAACCAAGCTGTTGGGTCTTGGATGGGATCATACTCAGAGCAGTAACCCCTCCTGCTGCCAAGACGACACTGCTATTTTTGGCATGCTAGCTCAGGTATGTGCACTCAAGCTAGAAGTTACACCTCCAGCACCAATGTAGACACAACTGTGATTTATAACGAGCAGGTGGATGCCTGTTTTACCTATTGTAATCATCTAACAAACATTTTGCATCCCCAGCATAGGGCATATACTGTGCCCAGCGTTTTATTGTTTAAGTTCACCTTACAGCACTAGCTGGCTGTCTTGGTTTAAAGCTAAGGCATGTGAATACATCCCAAGCTGTCATTCTTGCTCTGTTATTTGCTGCAAGTGAAGTGGAAGGTCCAGGTAGAGGGAAGGCGAAGAGGGTCAATCTGTGCAGAAGTAATTGTGTGGTGAAGCTTGGGAAAGGGCAACACGTGCACCCAATGCAACTAGCACAGAATCATGTCACTCAGAAGGCTGGAGAATGAGTCAAATGTCTGTTCAGAGCAGGCCTTGAGGGTGTAAGGGAATGCTTTGTTCTCTCCGACAGCCAAGGGAGGTTTGCTTTTCTATGCCTCACAATTCATTCACAGCTCAAATACTCCATCCTGGTGCTGGTGTTAAACCTCTGTGATCTGCCCTGGATTTCTGTGTTACATTATATTGCACAGGTGTGGTCTGTCCCCAGTTACAGAGCTGACTCACCAAAACTAAACTAGTCTAGGACTCCAGTGATCTTAGAGCCTCACCCTGAACAATAGTGCCTTACTCTAGTTCAGTTACTGACCCTCCCTGAATCGCCTGCACATGCGAGCAATGCTGGAGAAAGAGCAGGCACCAATAGGGTGCTAGTCCACCTTCTGCAGAGGGAGCAGGGTATAGTCACGCAGGCACAAGGAAACAACAGATTCTTGGCTCTACCCCATGGCACATAATAGCTAAGCCAACCCAAAGGGGAAGTAAACTGCCTAAGGAAAAATGGTCAGGCACAGCTTGATTCCCACATGGAGCAAGCAGGGACAGAATTGCAACTCCCAGTTCATTCCCCAGCCTGCTCCTGGGGCAGCCCAACTCCATGCTTCCCAGTGCTTAGTTTGTGCCAGGGCTGAGCCCCAGCATCTCTGGACTTGGCAGGTCAGAGCCCCGGCACCTCTGGGCTTGCCGGGTTAGTTATGAAAGAAAAAAAAATAGCTCCAGCCCCAGCACCTCTTTCATTACAAATTAAGCACTGGTACTGCCCCTTAGGACAGGATTGTAAGATTCCACTCTAGCCAGTCAGTAGCTCACAACAATGACCAATGGTAGTAACTTACAAGATTCTCTGTCAGTTCCTCAGCTGCACCAGGGGTCCGCTTGGCACAGCTGAATGGAGTAAATGAGAGGTGGCTTTAATCTACCTTTTTTGGCTCTCTCGATCCCCAGGCATCATACATCAGTTTCCCGCTTGGGGTACCACCTCTGGGATGAAAGGGGTGGTTATGTCTGTTCAGTCCATGGCATTTCTGCTGAGATTGTCAGGACGTGGATCCCTGTCTCGTAAGAACCAAAAACTGGGACCACCAATGACTTCATTTAGAAAAGGCATCAAACCTGGTCAGAGATGGTATTTGCCTGCCATTGATGTTGACACAGGCCCAATTTGAGCTAGTATCCTTGATGAGAAAGGACAGAGATGTATCCTCAAGCCATCCAGTTCCATGCTGGGAGGTTCTCTGGCATGGACAAAATATCTACCTGATATTACATCAGGCATTTGCTTATTATACTATAAAACACAAGTCATTATTATTTGGAAAATAAGCTGCAGCTAGGAGCCAGGCAGGACTCCCTTGTGGGAGTCGCTGTACAGACACTAAAGGTTCCATTAGCAATTGAGGGCTGGTTGAAGCAGGCAAAACTCCATTGATTTCAAATGAGTGATATTTGCTTACACCACTGCTAAGTCTATCCTTGTATTTAGAATTTCTGGGCAACTAGTAAAGGAACTTCTATTGTCAAAGCTCTTTAGAAATTCTTATTGCTACTCCTGCTGAACTTGGACAAGGTCTTGGCATACAGCATATTGAGAACATGTGATGGCTTTATAGTTTATGCTAATCCACATCTTATGCACTTTATGCGCTTATCATCGTATATGCCATTAAAACTAAATAAAAATCTTCATTTCCTAATCCACAGTGTACTGAGTTGTGGGAAAATGTGTCTCTCACTGATTTAGCAGCAGATTAAAACTGTCACACTTTTGTATTTGTCAGTAAATGACCCTATAATGTGTTTTGTCTGATCTTTCCCACCTGACTACCATGACTGTAAAGAATAGACGCCTATAAAGCTCTTTTATAGGAAAATCAACCCACTTAAAAAAAAGTATCAGAATTATTGCACCAAGCAGGCCTGGGTTCCTAGGCATTATCTTTAAGTAGGGTTTTTTGTTGTTGTTTACGGAAAATTGGTGTGTGGTGGCACTAGTTCACCTCTACATTTTGGCAAGTTTGATATTCAATTTAGGATCAGAACAATGAAATACCAGCATCTTTATATAGCTACTCCCGGTTTGGTCCTGTAACTTCATCCCTTGGGACTAGTACTTGCTCGGTGTGAAATCGACCTGTTCACTTGTCCTGAATGTGAAGATCAGAGAAGCATTTTCCTTTCACTTCCATTCTCCAGTCCACAACCCCAGGGGATTCCAAAAGGGGGAAGTCCCATTGACTTCAGGACAGTACTGATGGGTGCTCAGCATCTTTCAGGATTGTGGCTGATCTCTCTATACAGTATGTGCCATGGAAAGTGGGAGCTAAGGATCTTCTGTTTTGAAGGAATAGGAAGTTGTGAATTGCCTTTGCACTGAGCTGTGTTGAACTAAGATTCAGTGAAGCAATGGAGAGGAAGAGGAGTGTTGGTTGGTAAGTTCCCGGACTAGGCAGAGCTAGTTTCAGTTTTCACTTTTGCCACAGGATCCCTGTAGGACCATGGACAAGTCTTAAACACCCTCTGCCTCATTTCCTCCTTCCCCCCCCCTGCAAATCAGTAAAGTGGGGATGAATCCTATTGCCTTTCCCACATCCTCCATCTGCCTGCTCTATTCCCACTGTAAGCTCTTCAGGGCAGGGGCAGTCCCTTACTCTGCATCTGTGGCAATGAGGGCTCTAGTATTAAATAGTGATGGAGGAATGAAGCATGGGCAGACATTGTGCTAGCAGTGTAATAAAGACTGTTCACTGTCATAGAATTAAAGTGAAAGCCAGGTCATGCTGTCAGCTGTATGAAACAAATCTCCCTTTCGTTGCTACCTGCTTTCACATTCGAGAGACTACAGGATTAAGTCTTTGCTGCTGCTCTCTGTCCCAGCATGCACTGGGGCATCAATCACCCACTCCTAATTAACTTGATGGGTAATTCAGCAGCACGACTCACCTCAAGTTACCTTGGCCACAGAGCCTACAGAATACCGCCACAAGGCAGCAGCGCTGCAGGAATGATCAGAATCCAGAATTGCTCTTGAGAGAATAAGTTAGCTCGGGCCAGTGGAAGTAGCCATGCAGAGGTAATTGAGCAAGTAACAATCATGGAAGCAAATATTCAATAAAAAGCTGGACCAAAGTAAAGTCTCTGTCCATTATATGAAGAATGGCTGGTTTTGGTTTGCTTCCTTGGGTCCAGAAAGGCATGTAGCCATTTGGAGAGACAGAATACAGATCACTGGGGTGCACTGTAAGGCAGGTTTTGGGGAAGGAGGGGAATTATTTTCCTCTTGTAAGGTCATAGGCATTTTGCTCCTTTAATCTTGCCTGGATTTTCAGACAGCCTATTCTCAGCCACAACCCAGCCATTTTAATTCCTTCAGGAGAAATGCCTGTGTAATGACAGACAGTAATGGCCCTCAGGCAAAGAACACCAGCTGGTCATTTTAAAATGGGCACTGGAATTTGTAAACCCGTAATATCCCTACCTGCTCCCATGCACCCTCATAGAGAGGCAGAAACCGGATGAGGGCAGAGACTACATACAAAGAGAATACAGGCAAGGCCCAGCTGCTTGGACAAACACCTCAGAGCCACTCGATCAATCCGTGTGCGTGTCCGGTGGAATATGGCTGTTACTCCCACTGCAGCCACCTAATGACAGAGATACTCAGAGTGGTATTGGAGATTCAGTAGGGTTACCATAATCCAGCAAGCAAAAAAGAGGACGGGAGGAGCCCCGCCCCTGTCCTGTCCTAGCCCCGCCCCATCCTGCCCTAGCCCCGCCCCTGCCCCTCCCACTCCCCCCCTCAGAACCCCCAATCCTCCCCCCACTCCTTGTCCCCTGATTGCCCCCTCCTGGGACCCCTGCCCCTAACTGCCCCCCAGGACTCCACCCCCTATTTATGTACAGGCGTGACTACCTGCCCTTTCCTGGTTATTATACGCGGCCAGTCCGCATCCACATCCAGTTGTTAAAAAAAAAAATAAACTAATAATTTAAATTGGAATTTCATCCATTAATAAGTATTTATTATATAATTAAAACCATTCTATTGAAGGACAGATATTAAATAACACTAAATAAGTTAATGTTCAAAACAATATTAAAAATTTGAAAATTTAGAGCATGGAAACCAAAATAGCTAAAATTTAGTTTTGGCAAGATACACGGAATGGAAACTCCGGGATCTTTACCTGTCACTGAATATAGCCATCATACCAATAGTGGAATATAAAACAAGTCTACATATACTCTCCTTAAAATTTTTACTTCTGTCCATTCCCAATAATTGTAACAAATCATTATTACCTTCACTCCACTTGCCACGCGCCCCAAGCACAAAACCAAAGAAGTGAATATTTTTACCTCCCGTTAAGTTTTTAATTTCTTCCTCTAACTCAAGATAATAAGCCACCTTCTCACTGTGGGCTTGTTCCAAACTTCCGGCATTATCCTCCCATCGCACTGTAACATCAACCACCACTGCTGTATCTCCTTTTATAAATATAATATCCGGCTTTCTTAACTCACCCTTACTATTTCTCAAATGGGGCTCTATCATTGCCTTCCACCCTAATTTACCAACCTTATCTACAACTGCAGACACTACTCTATTATGCCTTTTTATCCTAGCATTCTTAGTCTTATAACATTGTCCTGAGATATGGGGAACAGTCTCCCGCACTTTACCGCACCATCTACAAAGAGCATTCACACCTCCTCTTCCTCTTGCTAATGTCTCCCTAGTAGGATAAATATTTGCCCTAAGCTGCAATGCTGCGATATACGCTGACGATTTAACTTTACTAGAGTTTCTAAAAATCGAATTACTAATTAAATCATTTTTAAAATATTTTATCCCTATTCCCTGACATCTCAGTTCCGACCATCTTAAAAATTCCTCTTCCCTCCATTTCTTGGGATGAGATGTTACTGCACTAAATGACAATATTTTATCCACAAGATTTTCTCCTGCATATAGATAAGATAGGTCCATCCAATCATCTCTCGAGACAATATGTCTCCTCCATTTACGAATTAACATATTTGGGATTTGCACACTAAACTTAGTGAGAGCTAAACCACCATCCCTACCTCTAGAATAAAATATCCCATCTGTGGTACACTGAGGTAAATGTAAAATCTCTTTAACTATTTTTCTAACTAACACATCAAGATCGTCTAAAAGATTAAAAGGGGGTTCTATTAAAAGAAGATTATAAAATAGCTTCGGTAAGATATATGTCTGTAAAATTAATATTTTTTGGGCCGGTTTTAATGGGGCCTTAATTAAATTCTCACTCCAATCTTTCAATTTTTCTTTAAGTACCGGTCCCCCTACACCTATCCAGGGATCTATTCTAGCCCCTAAATATTTTTCAAAATCCCCTGGTTGAACATATTCAATCTCCTCTGACCCTATCTGCCAATTATCCTTAGGATTAACTACATAGGTTTTATGTTTAGTTAAAATATGAAAGCCTTTCGTTTTCTTCACATTAACAGAGAGATTAGTATTTTTACAAAACTCCTCTAAGATACCCAAATTTTTAATCATTCCTTTATATGAGCTACTTAAAATTGCCACATCATCGGCAAAAGCCAATGACGTGACACCATTACCCTTAACATAAAAACCACTTCCTTCTACTTCTAATCTAGTTAAAAGGGGATCCATAGCAATATTAAACAAAATTGGGGACAACGGATCACCCTGCTTGACCCCCCTCCTAATTAAAATAGACTCAGTAGCTTCATCACCCACCCATACCCTAGTTGTGCAATTATCATAAAGGTCCCTAATAATATCTATAAAATGTTCATCTATACCAAATCTTCTCAACCCGGCTATTATATGTCCGTGTCCCACAGAATCAAATGCTTTAGCCAGATCTACGAACACTATTGCAATTTCATTCCCATTTCGTTTAGCCCCTTTAATCAAATTATCTAATATAGCAATATTTTCCTCACACCCAGGGGCGGATATAAACCCTTTTTGTCTACTACATATCTTAACTGTTTCCACCAGTCTTTTTGCTAATATTTTGGTATAGATTCTAATCCAAACTGACCCAATTGTCAATGGTCTCCAAGATGTTAACTTCTTCATTTCCTCCTCATCTTGTGTCTTTGGTATTAAAATCGTTCTATTTTTCTTAAATTCATCTGGTACCTGTCTATTTAGAAACCATATATTAAAATTTTTTGTAAGTATTAAGGAGTCTAAATTAAAAATATCCCACAAATTGCTCACTTTTACTTTATCTGGGCCAGGAGCACTATCTTTTCTTATTTCACTTAAAGCTATTCTAATCTCATCCACAGAGATCGGACTCATTAATATATCATTATCCGCATTCTCTGTGGATGATGGCCACCCTATCATATTACCATGTCCAATTGTTCCCAAAATATTGACATAGTATTCCTCAATTTCTTTCATAGGGATAGCACACTTAGCCTTATCTGGCTCTCCCATTATAATGCGAGTCAATCTTCTTCTATCCTTATCAAATAATTGTTGATAGAATTTATACTTAGCTTTCTTTGTAGCATATCTCCTAATTGCATTAAATTGCTTCCTTCTCCCCTCCTTTCTCATCTTCCCTTTTCCTTTATTCCTCAACTCTATTTGACTTTCATTTCTAGGGTCCTTTCCCTCTACTAATGAATAACATAATTTTTCCAACATTGCCCAACCGAGAGCTTTTGTTAAATCCTCCTTTAATAATCCTTCAATTTCCCCTAAACTATTTATTATTTCTCTTCCCTCCCTACTTTGTCTTCCCCGTTTACATATTTTCTCCACTAAATCCACTTCTGGGTGTCCTTTTAGTGGGAAAATCCTCTCTCTTGGGGGCGGAATTTCTAATATATTTACTCTAATGTCCTCTACCTCAGTCACTTCCTCCCTATCTCCTGTTACCACTAACTTCTTCTTTGCTAATTCTCGTCTTTTATCTGATATTTGTTTATTCGTTTTGGTCCTCATCTCGCTCTCAATACATTTATTTATATTCCTTTTCCCAATATATTTCCTTTCCAACTGTATAAGCTGCGCAACCTCATCTTTGGTCCATATACGAGATCTAGTCGATCCCTCTTTGATCTTACTTTTAGCAGCCATATCTTCTTTTCTTTGCTCATTCCTCACAGCAGGGTGTCTATGTCTACAGTGTTGGCTCAATCCAGATCTAGTATGAAAACCAAGCCCACAGACCGAGCACGTATGGCTCTTCATTGGGGTATCCGCCTTCTTGGGTATGCACTTGGGGTAGTGGCAAGCTATATTATGATATTGAGAAGATTTTCCACATTTACTACATACAACTCGTATGGCTTTACTTTTATGAACCACATTAATGTGTTTGGCCCATTTACCAAATGTTGGTAATATCTGGGGACATATTGGACAATTAAAACTATCAACGGGATACTCTAAATAAAAAACCCCATCCTTCCACGAACTACTTTCTAATATATTTATATTACTACCAGTACTGTTAAGATCCTTATTACGATCCCTATTAAAATCAGTACTTGGTCTAAAACTATTTAATAAACTAGACCCATTAACTAAATGAGCATTAAGATATCCCGATTCGCTAACATATGGATCATCAAATGTACTTAAATACTTAAAATCTGGATTGAAACTTTCCATAGTTAAATCATTAAAAGTGTCCCTTGTAAAAACCATCGGTAAGATAGATAAAATCTCCTCACCATGATCATCACAAACATTCTCCTCTACCTCCTCTCCATGCTCCACTGGGAGGACTTGATTCTCACTCTCATGCTCATGAGACTTCATTATAGTCCACACCATTTTATCCATTGGTCCAGCGACCCTGATCACACCCCTAATATATTTAACACTGTCAGCCGGGGCATCAAAGCCAACAGCGGGGGCGTTATTAACCCGGTCCAGCGCCAATCCGGTATAAAAATATAAATTACTTTTTTCCATAGCTAAAAGATTTACCCTTCTCAGGGGGAAACTAACCCTTTCCAGGGGGAAACTAACCCGTACCTGGGGGAAACTTACCCTTTCCAGGGGGAAACTAACCCGTGCCTGGGGGAGACTACCCTTACCAGGGGGAATCTAACCCTTACCAGGGGGAGTCAACCCGTACCTGGGGGAGGCTACCCTTACCAGGGGGGCATCCATGTGGCACCATATGGGGCTGCCCAACCCCGTCCCACACCCCACTGAATGTGGGATGTGGGTTCGTCCTCCGCAATCCGCCTGGCTATCCAAGCCAGTTACCGGCTCTCACCACGAGGAGGTAGCGGTTGGACTTGCAATCCAGAGGCTTTCCTCAAAGAGGGGTCCCAAACAGCATAATGTCGAGCTCTAACGGGCGTGTGAGAAAAGCCTCCCTGCCTCTTGTCCCCTGACTGCCCCCTCCTGAGACCCTCCCCCCATCCTAACTGGCCCCCTAGGACTCTACCCCCTACCTGTACCCTGATTGCCCCAACCCTTATCCACACCCCCACCCCTAGACAGACCCCTGGGACTCCCACGCCCCATCCAACCACTCTCCACCCCCTGACAGCCCCCCCCCAAAACTCCCGACCCATCTAAACCCCTCTGCTCCCTGTCCCATCGACTCCTCCGCCCCCCTCCCCCCCCCCACCCCCCCCCCACCCCCCCCCCCCCCGCCCCACCCCCCCACACTGCCCCCTCCTGGGACCCCTGCTCCTAACTGCCCTCCAGAACCCCACCCCCTACCTAAGCCTCCCTGTTCCTTGTCCCCTCCCCGCCCCTTGACTGCCCCCTCCAAAACCTCCCTGCCCCTTCTCCGACCCCCTGGCCCCCTTGTTGTTGGCCTTTCTTCCCCTAATGTCTGGGTGAACTTGCTCAGGAACTGCCTGAGCCGCTCGTCGGACGCTGGGCAGCAGCGGGGGAGGAGCTCCAGACTGCCGGAGCCGATCTGCGATGCAGGGAGGGAGGGAGGGAGGGAGTGATTTCTGCTGCAGGGGAGAGGAGGACGTGCTCTCGCTGGCTGAGTGTCGGAGCCCCATGTAAGTGGCACCATCCGGCCAGCTGCACTGTTAGCCGCGCGCGCTCTGCAGGGGGGCGGAGGGGGAAGTCCGGACATTTACAAATTCCCCCCGGACGCTATTTTTAGCTTAAAAAGCCGGACATGTCCGGGGGAATCCGGACGAATGGTAACCCTAGATTCAGTCCCTCAGCCCCACATCATTTGGCTTGCACAGAGCCCGATTCAATACCTATTGAAGCTAATGGAAAGATCCCCTTTAACTTCATTGGGCAGTGAACTAAGCTCACAGCACCAAGCCTTCCCAAAGCTCTCCTCAGCATCTCAGCCTGTGTGACACCTCCAATGCCATATAAGAGGCCTAAAAACACCAGCAAATGAAGCGTGTGTGAGAGAAAGTCACAAGGAGCAACTGAGACTCCCATAGGGTATGGCTTCCCCACCGTAAGAGCTACCCTCCACCAATGGAGTCCCCTTTGCTGCTGTACACGATGCAAATGCAATGTCTTAGCAGATATTTGGCAGCCATTTTTCAAATGCTGGAGCTTCGTTATAACGGTGGTACTTCAGATGGGACAGAATAGGAATGCACCATAGGGCATAGAAGAGTTGGGTTTTGCCTTGCTTCACTGTAACTTCCTTGCATTCCTTTTCCATCATTGCTCACTGCCCAGCTATTTCTCTTTATGATCATCTTCACCGTGCCTGCCTGTCTCTCTAAGGGGAGTGAGGAGCTGAAGGTTGATACAGGAAGGGAAATGAAGTCAAGTTAAAAGGATTTAAGGAAGGGGAAAGACAAAAAATGGAATACACCTGATTTTAGCTGGGGGCATTTTGGACAGACAGGAAGAACATTCACTGTAGTTGAGGCAGGTGATGATCAATGTATGGATAGCAGCTGTAATCTGTCAAGAGTGCTCGGCATTAGCCCCACTTAAAATAAATGAGTCTCCTGTTGACTTCAATGGAAATAGAATTAGGCCAATGTGGAGGGTTTTTTGAAGTTGACACTCCAGCTGTCATCTTTGGTTTCAGCGCTCGGGGTCAGATCCTCAACTGCAGTAAGTTATCATAGCTCAATTGAGGTCAGCAGATCTATGTTTTGCACCAGCTGAGGATCTGGCCCTAAAGTTCTATCCTGAGACAGAGTTAAGTTTGGCCTATTTGTTAGGTCTCAAGTGCAAATATAGCTGGCTGAGGACGTCAGAAGTGGGCTGGAGAGGGAAGAAATTCTCAGCTCCTCAGAGACTCAGGAGCTTTATTTAGTGAAGATCAGTAGCAACAATATGGGTTTGTGTGCACAAACGTTGCCAAGCAGTGGCATAAGGAAACAAGTGCGGGGGTGGTAGACACATTCTGGTCCCTCTTGCACACATTTCTCTCTTCACCAAGTGAATCCAGTCAATCGTTCTTTCATTTCATTGTTATTTTGCTTTGCAAGCTTACTGCCAAAGAGAAGGAGAAGAAGGCGTGTGCATAATACAAACATTTATTAGGAAAAGGAAAGAATTATTATTTGTATTATGGTAGCACCTAGAGCAGTGGTTCTCAACCTGCAGCCCAATCAGCGCACAGCTGCGGCCCATGTGACATCCTCAGGGCCATACAGGTAGTATATATGTAACCCTTCTGCCAGGTGGAGCCAACAGCAATCAGGGCTGGGTTCAATACCTAGGGGTTCCTTTTCAACAATAAAACACAGAACTGGCTTGTGCCCCCACCCAGTAACCTGGAAAAATTACACACCACCCCATGGTGCCTCACTGAGAGGCAATACTTCCCCACTGGCAAGCACAGAGTCTGAGTGTAGAAAATAAACTTTTAATGAAAGGAGGGAAGTCACCTGACATTAATTAGGGAAAATGCCGCAAGCAGGATTCATAAACCTAAAACTGTGAGCAGGACACCTGCCCTGGAGTGCATGGGGCAGAGTCTTCTGCCTCATGTTCTTGAGTTCTACAACCAAAAGTTCCTTTACTGTGCCCCCCTCTGCTCCCTCACCGTACCCCACTCACAGTGGTTGTCCTTGGTCAGTGAGGACCCAGGTTTCAGAAGGGCATCTGTATGAATTCACCTCCTACCCAGCGAAGAAGGCCACTGGCTTACCCCGCCAGCCAACTGCTCCTCGCTGTCTGGCTGCCCCGCCAGCCAATTGCACCTTACTACCTCCCAACAGATGCTGCTCCCCACTTTTGCTGGTTGCTCCCACTGACTACTAGTCGCTGCCATCTGCCTTTCTGATGTGACCTCTGTAGGTAAGTCTTAGTGATTTTTATCTCTCAGCAGGCTGGGTAGAAACACTGCCCCACCACAAGTGATTTCAGCTCTCATTGAGTACTTAACATCACAAAAAGGCTCCTAATGAAGCCTATTTAGCTCTATCTTTGAACAGTGGGGAGGAACAGGCTAAACCAGACTGGGGACCCTTAGGGAAGAGCCCATACCTCCGGGCTGGGACAGCTGTTCCCACCCGGAGTCTGGCATTTGAGCCCCTGGCTTAACGAGGTCCTTTCAGCTGAGGGTGACCCCGTCATTTGGGACAGGTTACGCAGAATTCTGCTCCCCTTTATTCATACAATAAAGACAACATTGATAACAGCATTTCACAACCCCTGCATTCAGTACTGAAGTGATTTGTAAACCAATACCAGCCAAAGTTGATCCCTTTAAGCAACACTGCTCTATCTGTTGGATATCTATGCAGAGTAGGTATGTTCATGTAAATACAATTTGCCCCTGAAGTCTCTCCTCCTCCCAGTTAGCTGTTAGGGGAACGTTCATTCAGACACTGCTTACACCTATATTGTGTGGATGCAGTCCACATAACATATAGAGCTGCATATGTGACCCACAATGGTAAATAGGTTCAGAACCACTGACCCAGAGCCTCCAGAGATCAGCCCCCATTGTACTAGGTGCTGTACAAACTTGCAGTAAGATATAAATGCTTCAGGGCAAGTATTGTGCTCTAGGCAAAGGTGACGTGACTGACTCAAGGTCACACAGTGGGTTCTTCTGTCAGCTCTACCACTGGCTCAAGTCTCCCTAAAGTCCCAGTACAGTGCCCCACCCACTAGACCATACTTCTTCTCTAGGCCCATCAAATTGCATTTACCCTTTTAGTTGTGCCTGCCACTTTCAATCCATCACCTGAAGATATTCTGTACCAAAGCCCCAGTCAACTTATGCACGTATGTGTTTGCTGATGGAGGCTCTTCCCTTTTGTAGTCAGTCACCTTGCCCTACTTCTCCAGGGATGCCACAACCAGGACCGGCTCCAGGGTTTTTGCCACCCCAAGCGGCGGAAAAAAACAAAACAAAAGCTGCGATCGCAATCGCGATCAGCGGCACTCCAGCGGCAGCTCCACCGCACTGCTTTCTTCTTCGGCGGGAATTTGGCGGCAGGTGCTTCCCTCCGAGAGGGACCCACTGCTGAATTGCCGTGGAACAGCCCGACGTGCCGCCCCTTCCCCTTGGCTGCCCCAAGCACCTGCTTGCTGGGCTGGTGCCTGGAGCCAGCCCTGGCCACAATGCAGCTTTTGTGAAATCACACCCGCAACCTCAGGCAGGAGTTATAGAAGTCCGCCCTCCCCTGCATTGGGCCCTCTTTAGAATGACACGGGCAGGTCACCACAAAGAGAAAGCAGTAAGTGGTCAGCAAAGATTGGAAAGGGATTCAAGAAAGGTACAGGAAAGTGTAATGGGATTTTAGCTAAATCTATTAGGGTGGCCCAGTGGTGCAGAACATTGCAGCCATTTAGAGCATGCAGGGGTTCACCCTGTAAGTTAGGGAGCATAGGACTTTAAGATAACCACTGCATTTCAGAGGTAGCGTGCGATGGAAGGCTTGGCAGAACTCCAAAGGCAAAGCACTGCTCATTAAACTGCAGAGCAAATGTGAATGAATCAGATGAATGGATGAATAAATGAATGAATGAAGAATAAGTGAATGAATATTGCATTAGTTGGTGCTTTTCATCCTGGGATCTCAGAGCTATGCAGCTCAGCTAATGTGCTGCAACTGAAATGATTCCTCTAGAGAGAAATACATGGCCAGAGCAAACGAAAGATTGTATACCAGAACATATATGCTACATGTTCTCAGAGCTGTTTTGAAGGAGGGAAAAGGGGGGAAGATGGTATTATAAAGATTTTAAACCCAAAGTTTTTCCTAAAACAAGATAAAGTCAAACCCTGGATTGATCAAGGACAGATGTTTCTTCTTTTGTTGTTACAGTTCCAGACACGAAGTAATTTCCATGGCAACTACCCCCCATTTGTCCCAGGTCTTTTCTTAACTGGTGTCATTTCCTATCATATCACACCAGCTCCGTTTATAAAGCACTAACACCAGGAACCCTTTGGTGTCTTTTGATAGCAGGAGGGTTACAGGATACCTACAGGCAGAGAGGCACATTACATAGACACACTGTGGCAGAGTCCACAGGGAGCTTCATGCAGCTGCAGAGATTTTCAGAGAGACTCCAGACTGCACTGCCCACAAACCCATTTCTCATTAGAGATAGGAATGTCCCTGTGAGTGACCTTTGTAAAAAACCAAGAAGCTGAGAGGTAAACAAGGAGGGGGAGGAATTTAGGATGGTTTAGATGGGTGCAACTCAGCAAGGGGAAGAAATTGAGCAGAGGAAAAAAGTTACGCTGCATATCAGAACTTAAGTAGTGACATCTACTAAGCCATGGCATAGTCTCCCAGTGGAAGTGGATAGAAGAGTCCATCACTTGATTTTGTAGAACAAGACTAGAGTATAACCTGAATGCATTAGGCTTTGCAAAGGGTATTTTGGGGGGGGGGGGGGGGGGAAGGGAGAGCAGCGGATATAACAGGGGAAGGGTGTTAGACTTGGATTGTTATTTTTGTATTTGAGTTTCACAATTCCCCACACTGGATGTTGTGTACTAGAAAGAAAAACTGTGTAAATAAACAGCCTGTATGTGTTAACAAGGCATATACCCCCACCATGTCATTAGCTGGGATTAAACCTCAGACCTTCCCAACTGAAACCAAATGCACAGGCCTTCAACTGCTTGAGTCTGGGCTCATAACCGTGATCAAATAAAGGGCTGCTGTAATATCTCTGTCTGGCCACTATAGGGGGACATTAGCACAAGCACTAAGTGCATTATATGAACAAGTCTTTAGTCTCTGGTTGTCAGCACAATGAAATATTGTTCAGAGTAAAGCAGGACTTTAGTCCGAACAAACAATGGGAGAGTGGACATTTTGGAAATGGTTTCTTTCCCAGCTTACTCCTGATGGAATTCTGTGCCAAAAAATAATAATTCTGTGCACATTTTAAAATTCTGCAAATTTTGTCAAATAAATGTAAAGGCTCCAGCATGGCATTGGAGAGTACAGGCCACTGGATGCATAGAGGTAAGAGATCACTCTGCAGCTCCCCCCAGGACATGGCTCAACAGTGAGGCTGCACCCAACCCTGACACAGCGCAAGGACCAGGCCTGTTCCAGAAATACCCCAAGGCCCTGCCCCTCCATGCCATGTGTGGACAGGCAGGCAGGATCCAAATGTGGAGGGGCTTAGTGTGTGGGGGATCCAGGTGTGGGTAGAGAGGGTTCTGTGTGTGGCAATCTGGATGCGGGAGGTGATCTGGATGCTTAGGGGCTTGTTGGGTGAAACAGTAATGGGACTCTGCAAGGGGCTCTAGGTGAAGGTGGTTGGGGCTCAGCAGGAAAGGGTCCAGATGCTGGGGTAGTGGGGCTCAGTGGGGTGGGGATGCAGGTGCAGCTGGTCGGGGCTTGGTGGAGTAGGGATCAGGGTGTGGGTGGCTCATTGGGGTGGTCCAGGTGCAGTAGGGCTCAGCAGGAGGGTCTGAGTATGAGGAGGTCTGGATGCATGGGGTTTGGGCAGATGGGGGAGCAGCTCCCTGTACAGTGATTCCCCCCCAGCCCCCCATAGCTGAGGAGCAATGGGTGGGGATTTTGCAGAGCTTCCTGCAGCCTGGGGAGAAATCTGGGGTCTGACCCAGACCTGGATGCCATGCAGGGGAAGAGGAAGTCCTGTCCTCCCCAGCCCAGCCAGGATTAGCAGCTGAGCCCAGTGCAGGGTAGAAGCCACCAGCTGGGTCTTCCCCAGTCCCACCCCCGCCCCACAGTGATTTACCTCTCTGCTGGCTGCCCTGGGCACCCAAAGCATACTGCTAGGGAGGGTCGCATGACTGCTCTTGAGGCTTCCCTTTGCTTCCCCATCAGAAAGTCATTTTTCTGTGGGGAAGCAAAGAAGTCTGCAGGAAACATGAATTCTGCACTTGCGCAGTGCTGCAGAATTCCCCCAGGAGTACCAAGCTGTGAAAGAAGAAATCAAGTTTGGAAACACCTATCCCTGCTGCATCCACAGGCTCCAAAAGAAAGTTGGGCCTTCACTTAGCCACTCTCACACAGACCATCCAGTCTGGAACATCTTCACCTGTAGCTCTGTCTAGGGATGACTATCAAAGCTGGACATGGTTCAGCTCTGGGCATTTGGCTCTCCACCATTCTCTCATGGCACTGTGATCAGAGGATGGAAACCACTAACTTACACTGGCAAAAAGCAACTATTTCCCCCTTTGTCAGCCCATTCTTCATTGCTGCTAACCAGTTGAGAGAGAAAGTAACAGGAACTTTGTGACTGTCTTCAACAGGATACTAGGGGTCTAATCCAAAACTCATTGGAGTCAATGAGATTCTTCCCCAACCTCAGTAGGCTCTGGATCAAGTACCTAGAGTTTAAAGCATGATGCACGTGGGCATTTCTGCTTATTGTACACAAAATGAAGTGACGCTATGTGAGCATGAATTCTAGCAGTTGCCCAAACTACCAGCATGAGCTGTAAACAAATTGCTTTTATCTGACTCTCATTCCCCACAGAAAGTAGCTTTATGTCTGGATGGGCAGGGGGAATGGAAGGAGGCAGAATATAATTGCCTGAGTTGTAATTTGGCCAGGAGAGCAGGGCTGATCCTACAGCACTTATTGTAAGAGTTAGTGGGGAGTATAAATGACTAGGAGCAGTTGGTCTTGTCTCTCATCCAAAAAGCCATGATGAATGTTAGTAAATTGCCTTCATTTGACCATTGTTAAATCTTATCCTCCTAGTGATTAGAGCATGGATTTTGTCTGCAGTTGTTCACTGTGTAATGGGGCTTTATTGCCAGATGCTTACAGCCCTGCCTCTGCCCACATGCATTTTACATAATCAGCCTTGAATTTCACAGTAGTCCTGCAGCGCTACTAGCTTATGTGAAATACAATTGTTGCAATAGATGCTAGACACCGTTCATCTAATCCAAAGGTTAATAAGCACCAAATGTAGGGCATCGACCCTGCTTCCACTTATGTCAAGGGAATGTTTTGCTATTGGCTTCAATCTTAGCAAGGTGGGGCCCCAATGAAAGGTATCCATTTTCAGAGTTCTGAGCCAGTGGTTCCTTTGAATGGAATCCGGTCAGTTATTTTGCTGATATTACTCTTTCAATAAATTGAGGCAGACTTATTTTTTCAGTCATTTGGATAACGTGTTATGAGAGGATAAAAGAAGTAATTCTAACACTTCCTTTTTTTAAACCTCTGGTTTATAAGGAATAAGTCAGAGCTGGTTATTCCATCATGCAGCGTGAGCTGGAGGAATGTGCACAATGCTGGGAATCAGGAGGGCCAGAATTTACTTTTGGCTTGGTCACCGACTCATTGTGTAGCCCTGGGCAAGGCTTTTTGTCTCATATTCCCATTTTGCAGTGGAGGAACTTTTATACATACCATGCTGGAGTGTGAGGTGGATTCATTAATATCCGGACATCACAATGCACATGGGGCAGAAGGAAATATTTCTGTACTGTATTCAGAAAGGGGCAGAATGATGTATTCATAATATCTTTGACAATGAAACACTTTCGCATCCTGCCTAGTTACTGATGAATTAGAAACAGCAGCTATTAAAGGTAAAAAAAATTTTAAAGTCTGCAGTACTGGGTAACTAGTGCCCAAGAGTATTACAAGAATTGACTGAGATGTTCTGAAGCATAAAGTGATTTTTAAACAAACTTTTGAATACTGGGGAACTTCCAGAAAACTTAAGAGGTAAGCAGGCTGATTAGACAGACCTCTGTCCTGCATGGCATTCAGAGTAAAAAAGTGCAGACCATAGTAAATGGATTAAAATTGGTTAACAGACTGATCATAATAGAGTAATTGTAAATGGGGAATACAGTTGTCCAATAGGGGTATTTCTAGTGGAGTCTCACAATTTCAGTGCTTGACCCAATGTTATTCAGTATCTTTATCAATGATGCAGAAGATATAAATATAAATCAATTATATCACTGCTGACAAAGTTTGGAGATGTCCCAAAAATTGGTGGCATGGTAAACAATGATGGACAGATCAATTATACTGACTCACCTGGATTGCTTGGGAAGGAGGGCTCAGTTGTACAATATATCGCCTTTGTGTTAAAATGCATATCTAGCAACAAAGAACGTAGGTTGCATCTGTAAGATCGGGACTGTATCCTATAATGCAGTGACTTTGAAAAGGACATAGGGGTCATGGTAACCTTCTGTTCGATAGACTAAAGAAGCTCAGCCTATCGAACAGAAGGTTACCATGACCCCTATGGGCATGTTTCCAGATCTCAAAACATTCTTTTAGTGCTCTGCCAAAAACTGGGAAGGGGTTCAGAATTCTTCAAGTGTTGACACCAGAACTGGACACATGATTCCAGTAATAGTCTCCCTAATGTAGTAGACAAGGGTAATACATCAAATCGGAGTAGGGAAGTGGATTTTCCTCTCTTCTATACATCTCAGGATTACATTTCCCCTCTTAACTACAGCATCACACTGGGAGCTTATGTTCAATTGGTTAAAAGGTGATTTGATCATGGCCTACAAGTACATACATGAAGAGATTTCTGACAGACAACCGCTTAATCTAGTAGAAAAAGGCATAATGAGATCCAAGGGCTGGAAGCTGAAGGTAGACATATTCAGACTTAAACAAAGTGCCCCTTGTTTCAACAGGAAGGGTAATTAGCCACTGGAGCAATGTGCCCAGGGATGCAGCAGATTCTCTATCGCTTGGAGTCCAAGTCAAGGCTGGCTATCTTTCTGAACGATACGAGAGAGCTCAACTGGAAGTTATGGGCTTGAGGCAGGAATTATGGGGTGAAGTTCTATGGCCTGTGCTATGCAGGAAGCCAGGACTACATGATCATAATGATCCCTTCTGGCCTTAAATAAATCTGTGATTACTCATCAGCACTGACGCTGTGTAAGTATCTGGGTTTGTGGTTTAGCTTTTTTGGAGCTGGATCATGGCTTCCCTCAGCCTACGCAGATACTATTTGGGAGACAAAACGTAACGACTTAGCACTCTAGTCCCTCCTGACACCCATCTCCCTCCTTTGCTCTAATCATCCCCTTCCTCCAGAGACTCAAGGGGGATTGTGAGGGGAACAGCTCCCAGAGACCAAGCACCAAAAACCTTTCATTACTGTCATTTTGGATGCTGTGACAGGCTACCCTTCAGTTCTTGCCTCTTTGTACTGTTCATGAGACAGTGCTTGGGAGCCAACGCCCCCGTCATGCCATTTGTCAAGTGTTAGTTTAAATAAGCGCTTGCCGCCTATTAATAGGCATTATTTAAAAATCTCTGGCTGGCTACGCTATCTCTAATCTAAAGCTAGCTCAGAGAATAGGATCTCTCTCTGTCCCTGCTTAGCTCTGCCTGCTTTGTTAACCCATATCCTACCCAAAGGATGGGGCCTGAACTAAAATCTTGGATCCAAACATTCTGGAACTTCAGGACAGTCCTGAATGGCAGAAACTCAAACACAAGCTAAAAACTTCATCTAAAAGGATTTGAATAGGAGATTTCAGAATCCATGGGAGCAGGAGCAGTGACTGCAGGGGCTACTGTAGGTGTTAACAGCCGGCAGGGCTGATCTTTGAGATTTCCTTTTCGGCGCATCAGCTGTGCCTAAGGAAACCTACCAAAGAGGTGTCTCCGGAGAGTCTCTGCCAGTGGGTGGCTCTGTAAACTAGCAGAATCCAAAGGAGTCAGAGAAACCAAAGTCACACTAAAAGAACAGGAGTACTTGTGGCCAGGGCCGGCTCCAGGCACCAGCTTACCAAGCAGGTGCTTGGGGCGGTCACTTCGGAGAGGGGCGGCACGTCCAGCTGTTCGGTGGCAATTCGGCGGACGGTCCCTCACTCCTGCTCGGAGCGAAGGACCTCCCGCCGAATTGCCGCCACAGATCGCGACTTCTTTTTTTTGGTTTTGTTTTGTTTGGCTGCTTGGGGCGGCCAAAACCCTGGAGCCGGCCCTGCTTGTGGCACCTTAGAGACTAACAAATTTATTTGAGCATAAGCTTTCGTGGGCTACAGCCCACTTCTTCGGCTGCATAGAATGGAACATATAGTAAGAAGATATATATACATACAGAGAACATGAAAAGGTGGAAGTTGCCATACCAACTCTAAGAGGCTAATTAATTAAGATGAGCTATTATAAGCAGGAGAAAAAAAACTTTTGTAATGATAATCAAGATGGCCCATTTCAGACAGTTGACAAGAAGGTGTGAGGATACTTAACATGGGGAAATAGATTCAATTTGTGTAATGACCCAGCCACTCCTGTGGAACAACAGCCAGTGCCACCTTGCAAGCGCACAGCTTCTCAGATGGGTTCAGCAGGACACCGAAGAGAGTTTAAGTTTAGGGAACAGATGGGAACCAGCAGCAGGTCTTGCCCCAAATGGAGAGAACAGCGATTTGGCCGTGCCCTCCTGAAGGCTTAGCGGGGCAAGCACAGCAGCCAAGGTACATGAGCCAAGTGCCTAGGTGATTGTATTATTCAGTGTCCACATGGGTACAGAAGTGATGGCTGACCAAAAAGTCATTAAAGATGTACCTCTTACAGGAAGGGGCAGCCAGTATGAAGGCTCATGAGATTGTCATAAGCCCCCAGCTTCCTCCTTCCACCGTACAATGCCAATGGCTAACATCAGACAGCCATGACTAGTCAGGCCTCACCTGGCTGTGCTAAACAGCCCATACCAGACAGTGGACCCCCAGTGCCTCACCATGGAGAAGTACTCCAAAGTGGGTGTGGCCATAGGAGGCTCACTTGGCAGCCCTCTTGCCTCTAATACAAGGTTCACAGCCCACACAGATTTACTTGGGTTTGTATCTCCAGCACAATGCCCAAGGTACAGGAGGAGGGGATGAGCACAGTGCTGTTAGAAGCAACACCCTTCAGGGGAGACATTAAGGTCTCTTCTACCTGTGTAAGTAGAAGTTAGATGTCACATGGGCCCTTTCAGAAGGCAGTCAGGACAGGCCAGCCAACAATCAAGCAGGCTCTAATCAGAGACTGGCTGGCCATGCTTTGATCTGGAGTTTGGGCTTGGTCCCATCACATTCTAGTGTCCAAGGCTATGTAAAGTCCATTGCTGAGAACACAGTTTGCAGCTCTTTTTGCACTAGTTCTAAGTGTAACCCCTTCCTCCCCCATGTATTTAAGCATTGTGTAAAGGCTCTTTTAGAGATACCTTGGCCAGGAAAAGGATCATGCAACGCTGAATTCACACCAATTCCAACCCTCCATCCCTGGGCTAATTCTCAGTGGTCAGACCCAAGTGAGGTTTCCTGATGGATGATGCAGCAGTGCTCTCACTGTTGTCTTGATGCCCAGTAAGTAGGCAGGGAGGTGACCTACCTACTTTCACTGCAGCATCATGTTAGAACGGCACCAACCTGAAAGGAGGACATCTATCAGATGAGTTGCATATGCACCAGGGGCCTGATCCAAAGCCCAGAAGGGCTCCCTGACTTCCGATCAGGCCTCAAAGGAACAGATGAAAATGTCATATGGTTCTTGTGACAGTATTTCAGCCTCTATACTGTGTGTACTAATGATATGTTACAGGTAAATCTTACTGGTAGAGACTTAAGTGTTCCAGGGCTTAACTACCCTGACAAGTTACCTAGGGATGTTGTGGAATCTCCAGCATAGGAGGTTTTAAAGAACAGGTAAGAAACACCTGTCAGGGATACTCTAGATAATACTTAGTCCTGCCTCACTGCAGGGGACTGGACTAGATGATCTATCAATGTCCTTTTCAGTCCTACAATGTTATATTATAGGGGATATGACTAGGGATAGGTCAACAGGTTTGGATAAAATTAACATCCCCTCCCCAGTATTCCCAAGCCCCTACACCATACCACTTACTTCCACGATTGGACACAGACAGGAAGTGGAGTTGTGAGCAGGCCTCCTCTCCTCCCCGCAAAAGTAAGATAGTTGGAGACTGCAAGTTTTCCCATAGTGGGTAAAGGAGGTTTGGGGCTCTAGAGAGATGCTAATCAGTCTACTTTTCACCTCCTGTAACACTCTATATGCCAAAGCAACACCCCAGCACCCACATATTCACCATAGTGATATAATTATGGTGTGTTTTTACTCAGTATGCCTTGTGATGTATCATTTTGAAAGTCTTGATCTGTTAAACATTAATATCCTGTTAAATTGTATGTGCTATCATTGTATGTGAAGTTATGAAGTTTTTCTATGTGTTACTGAAATATGTTGTGAGGTTGGGAACACTCACAAGCAGCCTTTCAGGTACAACAGTGAAGACAGACAGTGTTGATGGCCCATTAAGGGGAATACACACTCTCAAGGATTACTGCAGGAACTATCGAATGTAAACCTCTCAGAGATAGCACATGCACAAGGGAGACTGTTTGACTCATGTTACAGCAAAGGATCTTTCCAGCAAGCTGGAAGAAGCTCTAAAAGGGGGAAGTGACATAATCGCTTGGCCTCGCTCCCCACACAATGGAACACCTGAAAACAAGTCTAGAGAACAAAGACTGAACTGGGGAGGTGGTCCCAGGCTGGAAAGGAGTTCCAACCTGTGTATTAAGAAACTATATTCCATCTATGAAGGTGAGACACTGCTTGATTCAAATCCTGTCTAGTTTATAGAATTCAGATTGCAAATTTGTTTTATTTCTTAGGTAACCAACTGTGACGAACTGGGACTGTTCTTAATGTGGTATGTGGTCTTTGAATGCTGAGTGGGGAGTGTTGGCTGGGAAGGCAGGGGAGTGTGGCTAGGATGGTCTGCACTGGGGGATGGGAGACTGGCCTTGAGGGAGGATACCTGAGCATGTAACATGAGAACCCAGGAAGGGGTTAGAGGCCAGGTGACACCTTTGCCCGGGAAACTGAACAAAGGCTGGGGGAGGAGACGCTGGGGGGAGAGAGTTGGGGAGCTGGCTGGAGGAATGGCTGGGAGGCAGATGGGGCTCTGACCTCCCAAGGGGGCTGTGGTGCCCTGGGACCCCAAGATGGACCTAACTGAGGGGGTCCTGTTGTCTGTGCCTGCAAGACCTGTCTTGGACTGTGTTCCTGTCGTCTAAATAAACCTGCTTTACTGGCTGGCTGAGAGTCATGGTGAATTGCAGGAAGGCGGTGGGTGCAGGGCCTTGTGTGCCCCCACACTCCGTGACACCAACCTTGGTCTGTACACTATTACTTCTAATAAAATCTTTCTGTAGTTAATAAATCTGTTTTATATTTTACCTAAAGCAGTGTGTTTTGAGTGAAGTGCATGGGAAATCTTAGCTCAGTTAACAAAAGACTTACACATGTCCTTTCCACATTAAGGGAGGGGTGGATTGGGTAATAAACTTACACTGGTCAGGCTTCTGACCAGGGCAAAACAGTACAACTCTGGGGTCCTAGGCTGGGGAGCAGTGGGGAACTGGCTGGAGCTTCTCTATTGGTGGTTCTTGAGGGGCTGGCAAGAGCCTTCATGTAATGTAGCTGGGTGTGTCCCTGCCTGTGAATATTTGTGTGAGGGCAGGACCTTGAGAGGTTTGCAGCTTGTCACATTATCACAGTGTGAGAGGAAGCCCAGGTTGGTAAGACAGAGGGCTCAGTTCCAGTACCCAGGTTGCACCTTGGGGAACCCATCACACCTCTCTCTCAAACATTTGTCATTCCCTTCTTCATCTCACTCTTTTTTGACATAACTACTTTTTCCAGACTGGGTAAAAGAACTATGCTTGCTTTGACCTTAAAGTGGTACATCCCAGAATGTGCTGCTCAAGGGCTTTGTTATTGAAACATCCTGTGTTGCATGGCAGAAAATAGGATGAAACCTTTCCAGATCATGCTCTACTATTTGTCACTATGCCCACTAAGCTGAAAGGAGCAGAGCTGAATTTTTAGCATGAGTAATTGCAGACAGGCTAGAAGGCAGCTGAATAGAACCCCACAGCGCCATTCTTATTTCAGAGTTGCATTTAAGGCACCAGAAAATGTGATGAGTTTACATCAGATTAGATATTTTTATGGCTGCACATATTTTTTGCACTTCTCACAACAAGCCAAGTTTAGGATTAGACCTAGTGGCCTTTCTAAGTGGTATAAAATATGCAAAGACATTTGTAATGTACAGTGAGCTTTGCAAAAATGTGAAATAAGTGTTGAAATGGACCTGGATTAAGTTTGTTTCCCTTAACACACACCAGGAGTATGAAAAGAAATGCAAATCTCTAGCCCCTGTGTGAAGTTATCAATGTTATTGCTCAGATGGGTAGAAGATGAAATGCCAGTTCCTATTGGAGAAAGTGGTTTTCTATTTACTGAATTAATTTGAGATGTTACAAAGACATACACAAATCCAGTTCTGAAAATTCAGAACATTTCCCCAGGAACGATGGTAACATCTGTATAGTAGATCACATGCTATAACAGAGCCAACGGTAATAGACCTTTAGGGTCTGTCTCCATTGCAACAAAACACCTATGGCTGGCACATGTCTGCTGACTTGGGCTCAGGTTGTGGGGCTCTAAAATTGCGGTGTAGATGTCTGGGCTCAGCCTGGGTCCCAGAGCCCAGGCTCAAGCCCAAGCCTGGATGTCTACATTGCAAGTTTAGAGCCCCTTAGCTGGAGTCAGCTGACACAGCCCATGGTAGGTATTTTATTGCTGCATAGACAGAACCTTACGCCTATTGCCTTGGCAATAAATAAATAAATAAAAAACCCCACACCACACACACAACTTATCAAAGCCTCTTGAATCTGGAAGGAAAAAAAAAAAGGGGGGGGGGGGCAAGCTTTAAACTACCTTTGCATGCCCTATACTTTGGATCAGCCAGAGGCCTGTCAAGTCCTCCCCGCCCCCCAGTTAGAGTAGTCTTGAGACTGTTCTAATGTACTTTCTGCTGCCCTGTGGGCCCTAACAAGCAGAGAATAACTGGAGTACATTGTGTTCCAGCCATGCTCCCTTCTGTCCCCTCCCTCTTTGGGTCCCTGGCTTGCCCCTTACACCAAAGGGGCACTAGTGTTACTGAGAATTGGGTTTACTGTGTGGGTCCTTCATTTTTGGTCCCAGTAGGATTTAGAAGCAGAGGCATGGCAAAGTGAATAGAAAGAAAGAGTATCCATGTTATGACCCTTGGGGGGGAGGGTTGTGGGGAAGAGGAGGAGGAGGGAGGAGAAGAGAAGAAAAGAAATCAGTTCAGGCTTAATTTGTGTTGGGGGGGAAAATTCTATATAAGAGAGAGAGGTTGTTACTTCTTTGGTCCAGACTGGTTCATCCCATCCTCTGTTCTAATGCAAGGATTTACTGCCTTTTCATCCAAGCACTAGGATACATACAAATGAGACAGTGCTGCTCGGTGGCTTGGTCTACACTTACCCCCCAAGTCGAAGTAAGGTACGCAAATTCAGCTACGTGAATAACGTAGCTGAATTCGACATACCTTACTTCGAACTTACCGCGGTTCAGACGCGGTCCACACGCGGCAGGCAGGCTCCCCGTCGACTCCGCGGTACTCCTCTCGTTGAGATGGAGTACCGTAGTCGACGGGGATCACTTCCTGGTTCGATTTATCGCGTCCAGAGCAGACGCGATAAATCGAACTCGGAACTTCGATCCCCAGCCGCCGAACTAGCGCGGCAGTGTAGACCAGCCCTCTGTGGGCAGCACTGAAACCAAAGCTGTTGCTGCACATGAGCTCCACTTTAGAAGCTACTGGAGGTATTCAAGACCTACAACGACAGGTTCCCTATTGCTTTACATCTCATGTTGTCATTGAGGGCTTTGGCCTGCAAGGTGTGGCAGTGCACTCTGACCCAGATACTGCAAAGCACTGGAGCACATTGTTAATCTTACTGGTGGCAAGATTAGAATCTTCACCTTTGGAAGCCAAAGGGACCATTTAGGCTCTTAAATTAAGTGCATGTTTCAGTGCTCAGCACTGTGCATGATCAAGGCCTCCCACGGCTGCAGAGTAGCTGAAAGACCAGCATAAATGGAGAGTTCTGATTGGGCAGTATTTTTACACCGATGAAAATAATTCCCCTTGGTTACACCTTGTGTGAATCATCAGGCCTGGAGTCTTTAACATGTTCCTAGATGCCTTTATAAAATGCAAAAGAGTTATCTTCAACAAGCTTTGTGACACCCAGTTGTGCTCCCTTTTAGAGTAAGTTAGGCATAATTATTTAACAACTGGCAGTAATTCTTTGCAGCCAGGCAAATACAAAATTGCATCCTGAAAGCTAGTTAGAACAATTAAGGTTATTTTGCAGATTGTTCAGAAGCTTTTCATTCCATCTGCAGTTAAGTAGGAAGGGAGGAACCTAATGACAGGCAAATTTCAGATGTGTAAGAGGGGGTCTGTCCAACCTTTGTCCTCACTTTTGAGGGTACTTATCCAAAGAATTACAGAGCCAAATTAACAACTGCATTAGAAAGAACAATGTAATGCAAGGAGCCAGATTAGAACAGCCAACTACTATGCCGTATGGGAGAAGTAAAAGGGAGATACGATTCCTAACTTCTTAGGAACATATTTGCAATAGTAATAATGGTTAAATTTCCATGTGTTTCACAGTTCAGGTTGTTTAAGCACCCAGAAGCTTATCTAACCCTAGTCAAACCAGTTGGGGAATACACCATCTGGCTGATATTCTCAAGAAACAGCCTCTCATGAGATCTCCAGTACTGTCTGCTTCAGATTTTGTGAAAAATTCTGTGATACTCTAGCACTTCCACTGCTTGATGCCAGTTGTAGAGGTACAAGAATAATTACAAGTTAATCAGATTCCTGCCCGTGCTCAATAAACCTAGAGTTCAAATTTGGTTGAAGGCTAATTTTACCCAAACAAACTCTCCAATCTTTAAGTTGTAGGTAAGGTGAGCAGGTTAACATAGAAACATTTCCTATTAAGTTAATTATTAATTGATATTACAGTAGCAGCTAGGAACTCCATTCAGGGATAGGGGCTCCATTCCACTAGGCAGTGTGCACAAAAAAGAAAAAATAGCTTGTCTCAAAGGTTACAGTCTAGTTTCCTCATTAGCACTCTTGTTCTTAACATATAGGTACAGCACCAACTACTTTGGTAGCAGGCATAACAGATTTCAAGGTCAGAAACAGCTCTTCCAATATGTACTATTTTTTAAGTGTACCCTTGATTGTATAGTAAGCAGAACCCAATACCATTAGGCCATCTTCAAAGGGCAGTTGTAGTGAAAGGTCTTGATTTAATCAAGATTCAAGCCAAGTGTCTTACAATTTTTGTTAAATGGTTAAAATGGGTAGAGAGCACAGCTATCAAATATACTATGAACCTACCCCCCCAGCATGCCAACTGTAACAATGGAGCATTCTTACTAGTCTATGGGAGTCCCTCACCCCACAGAGGAGCTTGGTGGGCCATTTCAGCCAATGGAACTCCATTGTCTTCAGCTGAGTTACAGAGAGAATGCTTTCTTTGACCCCACACAATGTCTACTCCTTGCATACCATCACAGCCAAGTCTGGGAATCAGAAACCTCATAGTACCATAGACTGAAGGTCTAGTCAGGCAAGTCAAAAGCCACACCAGCTAGTGTGGTACTGAGGTCATAGCAACTAAGAGCCCCTCTGTAAATCTCCTATTTAAAGAAAAAAAACCAAGCAACTGCTATACTTAGGCATGCATAGCCAATAGCTAGTTTTACAAGATACTATACACAACACATATCTGAGGCAGTAAGCTACAGACAAAGTCCCTACCCTGGTCTCAGTAAGCAATCACAAAAGTTACTAGCAAAAAGGCAAACTTCTTGCTCTGCAGTTCCTCTCCTGTCTCATTCCCACACTTCCCCTCACTAAAGGGGCACACAAACCTCTTTTATACTCCTGGATTGGCTCTAATTGGACCCACCTGGTATCTACATGACAGGTAAGTCAGCAGAAGAGCTCTGCGTCTCTGTTCAGGGCCCTAGAATGTCAGTACCTGCAACTCTCTAGGGAGAAAGGAGTGGCGTGAAAAAAATAATCAGTGTTCACCCCCTACTGTAATGAAATTAATAGGTAAACTCTTGTTTTATTTTCCAAGCTTCTAGCTGGAAGACAGATCAAGATGAATGGCGAATGAAAACAATCAAAACCATGGAAGTGGCATTTGAGTCCATGTGCTTTAATTAATTAAAAAGAGCTGGAGACCTGAATTTTGAGTTGCAGAAAGAATTGGAGAGTTACACTCCTTAAGGAGCTTTAATACATACACAAGCACATGCAGCAGGAGAACAGCAGACCTTTAGGTATTCAGTGAGCTCATAGATCTAATTTCAGTGGTTAGGAGTTTGTCTCAGCAGGTTCTGGGAGACTTACTTCTGAAGTGTGACTAAGCTGCCGTGCATTATCTAACCCTTACGATTACCAGGTGGTGTAACTTTGCTGCCAGCTAACCATGTTCCTTTCATTGAGCAGAGCTAATTAAATATACTGAAGATCAGTGGTGATTCAGATTGTCAGTCCATCCACACCTTCCCAATCCAGATGGGCCCTGCCAACGAGGCAACTGTGAGGGAGTTTTAATTGCAGGGAGTATTAAAAACCTCACATACGCCAATGATCTGAGTAGCATGAAGGAGTCCTGTGGTTTCCTGCATCATTGTTGTGTCAGCAATGCAAATTGGGCTCTTCCTCTATAAACACATGACGTTGGCCCATGCCTCCTTCACCATTTAGTGCCTCAGAACGTTCAGTCCTTTTGGGCTGCTGCCTCTCAGCCCAGTTAGCAACTCATTCCAATGCCTTTTCTTGGGTTATCTACTAAGATAAAGATTACTGTGCAATCCCATGCAGCACCCAGACAAGTTCCTGGGCTTCCTCAAGGGATGGCTCAGACAAACTTGGAGAGAGAAAAAAGGCGGGTCACTTTTTTCAATTCATTCTGTTTTTCAAGCACTTCTGGGGGCTGCCAAGCTGGGAAGCATATGTGCTTGTTCTTGCAGGCCAGCCTGAAGCAGGACATCTCACCAGATAGCCTCTTCTCTTCCAAATGCTGGCCCAGTTCTGCAGATATTAATGATTTAGATAGTTTGCAGCATAAAATGTGCTACTTGGTGGGGGGCTTAAAGCTACCTTTGCAGCACCCAGATTCTGGGTTGGCTGGGAGCCAGTGCAGCCCCTGGCATAAATTAGAGCTATCTTGAGTGGGGGTGTCTCAGCCCAGGATCTCCATGGCAGTATACCCCTCACCCAAGGTGTCCTCCTGTGCCTGAACTTTTGAGGAAGAGCCTGAGAGGACCACCACAGGGCTGATCAGCCCTGTGCTGTCCCTGCATCAGAGGAATTCTCCCTCAGCCCCTCTATGTTGTCAGACTAATAGTGTGTAGGGGTCAGGGCAGGACTGGTGTGGGAGAAGATATCTACTTTATCTTTTCAGGCCGTATCCAGACTAAATTAGACCTGCAAAGCCTTTCAGGTTCTCTCCCTTGATGGTTCCAATGTTGAAATACCTTGCTAGGGAGAAGTCATAGGTGGTGCTAGATCTCAAATGCAGTATCCCTATTTCCCTTGTACATATTGTATCAATGGACTGAGGATGACATTCACCCCTGTACAGATTGCCAGCACTGGGCTTATGGGCCATTGAGTCTCCTTTAAGGCCCTATGGTACCTCTTAACAATACCCAGACTTCAGTGGAAGGTAACCTTTGTGCTGGCCCTCTGAACTTGCTGAAGGAGTGGCTCTCTTTCCTCCACCTTGAACTGGAGGGTGGGGAAGGGAGAGACTCTCCAAGGAGCAGAGAGACGTGACACAGGATGGGGCAAATGGTTCAGCCATTTGGATACATTAAAAAATAAACAAACGGGAAATCCTGTTTACATGTTTTATTGAGACAATCCTCAGCCAAGTGTACGACTTAGCTCACCCGCTGAAATGAAGGCGTTCGCTGTGTCAAGTTTGAGCTGCTGTTTTAAAAGCTTCCAGGGAACAAACATAGTGTAAACATGCAGAGGAAGTGAATGGAGTCTTATTAATAGATCCTTGAGACAGCACATCATGTTGCAAGGACAAGGCTTTCTCTATCTAGCTAAGGTACTCACATGGCCCCCTCAACTGCAGTATCTGAGCTCCTGCTGAGCTTTAATGTTTTTATCCTCACAAGACCCCAGAGAGACCCAATGACTTGTCTGAGGTAACACAGAGAGTCTATGGCAGAACAGGAATTGAACCTACGTCTGCTAGGCTAGCAACCTGACCATTGGACCATCCTTTCCACTACCAAGACTGCTGGAGAATGGGACTATGGAGGCAGCACGTTGAGTCCCTGAGGAACAGACATTCCCCCGTCCCTCACTAGTGAGATACCTTCCCCCTCTGGCTATTACTCAGGAGAGTACTGAAAGTGCCCGGAGAGCCTGTCTCAGCTAGACAGAGGGCTGCCTTGTAGGGGAGCAGGGATCTGACAGGGTGAATCCCAAGCACACTGAATTGCATACTGGGTTAATTCTAAACACTGCCATGCATTGCAAGTGGATAGGAGGACAAACTCTGTTCTCAGTTATGCCCATGCAAGCCCATTGATTTCACAGGTCTGCGTCCAAGACTGCTAGTGAAAGGGGGCTTTTGCCCTGCTTCCTATTGTATTTACAGTCTGCACCCTGACACTATGCATGAATTAATCATAGCAGCGAACTTGGAACTTGGTGAGAGTATGGCGCTGTCTCCCTCTGGCTGGCCAGCCTGCTCCCTCCCCCAGGGGTTAAACAGGCCTGGAGTGGGATCAGCAGCCAATGAAAATACAGTCCTGCTGAAAGAGCCCTTTGAGACACCAGCAGGTGTCCTGGCTTGGAATGCCAAGTCTGAAGTGATGGACAGTTCCTGGCTGCCTTTCCCCTCCTGCTCACAGACACTGGCGACAGAAGGCAAACGAGTGTTATGTTTCTGAGTTTGGTTGGTGGCTTTGCACTGATTTGTTTCAAGCTTTTAATTTCTTTAATGGGTCTATTTTCTTCCACCTGAATCCCTCTGTGCCTCGTGCTGCCATCTGGAGCTGAGCTCTTCCAACAAGCCCCCAGGCCTATCCCTACTTTAGATTCCACCAGAATTTTTAAGGTGAAAAGCGGCAGTCCAAATACTACATGTGGGCAGCCCTGTGGAAGTTTGTGGGGTAGCCTGGATATAGCTGGAGGCGCAATTTGGATCCCCCTTCCCCAAATGGAACACCCCCCCTCCATATCAAAATAAAGCCAGCCTCACACCTTGTGAGCCAGCCCTCAGGTTGCCATTCCCTTTGGGTGTGGGATTAGAGTGGCTGTAGAGGGCAGAAAGCCCACCATGGTCTGATCTGCCCTCTACTGGTCCGCATTTCAGTGGGTCCAATAGCACTGGATGCAGCCCTCTCTCAGGGAACTGACAGGAAAGCATTGGAGCTGTTATTTTCCACTGACTCGCTGCCCAGAACTCCAGATGGGTTCTATGGTGCTGAGTGCTCTAGTTTCCGACAAGCTTCTGGGATTTCTTGCAGCCATCCCCAGCCTGTTTTGCTAAACAAGAGTGGGAGAGGAGGCTTGGAGGCATAGGGCTCATTCTCCACCTTTCCCTTATTCTGCAGACCTGAGTCCACATCGTGACTCAAAGGAAAAAATGAGCTCGGTATGTCTCATCCTGGTCCCATCACACAGGCCCAGATCCTCAAAGGTAGGTGCCTGACTCCCATTAATGTCAATGGGAATTAGGTGCCTCAATAGCTCTGAGGTTCTGGGCCAAAGTCACCGCCACGTCGTCTGGCCCAGTTCCTTTACTAATAAGCAGCCCCTGCTCCAGAGAAGCAGGACAAGTAGAGGGTGTTTTAGGTTAGGAGCGAAGCGCGTTGGCAGAGCTGTTTGTGTTGGGGTACAAAACTGGAATAGAGCAGTATTTGAAAGGCACTGGCAGAGTTGTGAAGGGGATGATCAAGACTGAAATAGCAGAGGGAGTTTCAGGTCAGGACGGAGGGGCATTGGCAGAGCTATTTTAGGAAATGTTTCCCACCCCCTTGCTCAGCTGATGCTGGGCTCAAAACATAAAATGTCTCACTTCTAATTTAAAAAAAATACAGACTAAGAAGCTGGGAGCTTGCACAGCAATTGAATGCTACCAGGAGAGACCAAATGGTCTCTCTGCAGGGATACAAGCAAGGGTTTGCCTCTCAGTCAGCAGAAGGTTCATATGTCAAGCTGACATGTTTTGTGGAAACTCTCTGGAAATAATTTGAGAAGCACATGTTATTTGAAGCCCTCACTTAGGGTGCTGTGTTGTGATGTACTCAACATAATTGCATAATGACACTCGCAATCATCTCATGGGGGAGGAAAAGAAAGCCAAAGTGCTGGGGGATGCTGAAGGGGTGGGAGATGAGGAAAGTAGGCAGAGAAACATTAGCTGGCTCACAGCATCTGTAGAATGTAGAGAGGAGTAGGCTGCAAAAGAGGGAGGAGGAATTAGCTGGGCTCATCATTTCCCCCCGCAATGACTGAATACACCCATTGCAAAATATATTCCCATGCTATGTGCTTGGGCACTAATTGATGGTAATTGAAATGATCATAGATTGAACTGTCTCCTCTTAACCTCTTTTCTTTCTTAAGTGTCTGATTCATCCTTGCTCAAAGGTACCTGTGTGGAACATCCAAGGACAGCCAGCCTTAAGGAGCCTTGCGGCAGGACAGCACTTCAGAGGGCATGTGTCACAGGTCCCTCCAGGGCAGCCCATTCAAATGTGAGAGGGTTCCATTCTCAGTTGTCCCCTTGTCCTCCAGTGTAGAGGTGTGGATAGAAACAGCCCTCCAGCTGGGGTCCACTGGAGCAGACCCCTTCTGAGAGGCAGGAGAAAAGAAACAAAACAGGCCCCCTTCCTCCGGGGAGCCCCTGGCAAGCAAATGGCTTGAGTTAATCGTTAGGGGTCCGACCATCCTTCCTCTCAGGGAGGGCTCAGACTGTCCATAGTCCTGGCTCCCAAAAGCAGCAAAGGAAAGAAAAACTAACCAATGGAAGTCAGAAGCAGGCTGGCCTCCCACCTGGCACAGAGCCCCCAGCAATTAGTCCTACAGCTCAGCACCCTCAGGGGTGCTAGAGCAGATGCTTAGAGGCGGGCCATCTTCTGCCCATGAGGCTCAGACTGGCCAGGGTCACATGAGCAGCCTTTGTCCTCTCCAGGAGCTGGGAAGGAAGGGTCTGTTCTCCTCCCAGTGCTGCTGTCTACTGAGCTGGGCCTCCCCCTTTTACAGGCCCAGCCTCCAGGCCTGACATGACTTGCAGATGTGGCCAGGCAGGGCTGCTTGAGTCCATAGCTCCTCTTTAACCTCTTCCTGTGTGGTACGGGGTTTGTACACCCCGTCATAGTGTGCAATTGGAGCGTGCTGCTATGCAGCTGTAATTCTAGGATCACCTCCACTGCTCTAGTTTTGGAGGCTGCTTGAGTTTGACACTGGCTGTTTTCATCACTGACTTGTTAAGGCGTCTACCACAAACAGCATTTCTGTGGCAGCCCTCCTGGACCTGCTCAGGTCATCGTTACTACTCTCACAACTAGTAGTGATTGTGTGTGTGGAGCCACTGAAACAGTTCAAAATGGGGACTAGATGGCTCAGTGCACTGCTAATGGATTAGAGAGCTTTTCACCTCGAGGTCACTGGTTTCAATTCATCTGACACTGGTCACGAGTGACCAATCCAGTCACCATCTGGCCTATGTGAAAGGAGCTGGTGATCTGACAAGTATCCACACTGCAGCTTCTACAATCAAAATTAGTATTAAATGGAGCCCTGAGTACTTGTCTTACCAGTGAGGTGAAGGACGGATGCCAAACGAATTTCTTACAACCTGGGTACAGTCGAAGGGTGACACTCATTAATAGAACAGTCAGTGTAGGGGAAGTTTGCACTGTCAGCCCTTGAGATGCACCTGTTCTGTAAATGGCAGACATCAGTCAATAAGGTAATTAATCCAGAATTTTAGATTTATTAAATTTATTTCTAGGGCAGTAAGACATGGAGTCCCTAGTTGATATCAGAGCCCCATTCTGCTAGGCACTGTACAAACTCATAGGGAGAGAGAGTCCCTGCCCCAAAGAGTTTAAAATTCCCATAATATGACAGATCATTAGATTGCTAATCATTATCACAGGTACAGGTGGCCCTTTAATGAGGTTTCTGTAGGTTTAAACTGCCATAACTTTGCCAGCCAGAAGAGATATCAGCAAGGGTTTCCGATGAGATTTATCAAAAGGCCAATCATGTTGCCAGAACTTGGTAGTGATTTAAAAGGTGGCTAATGCTAATTCATAGAAATGGAGATGACTTACTAGAACAGAGACAGCTCATTCCTTTGCTGATTTTTATGTGGATGACATCATAAAAAAAAACCAACCAGTGGCCTCTAGTGCACATGCACACTCCCTTCCTCCCTCTCTGTCTCACACTTCCTGTGTTAACAGAAGGAGCCGGAAGGAACAGCTAGCTGACAACAGCAATACACAATGTAACAACCTATTTGAATGTAGCCAAAACTGGGTGAATGCCGAATGCCAAGATAATCAACAGCTCAACAGGGGTACAGTCACAAGGTTGTGCAAAATTCAGAGCAGTCTGCGTAATGCAGAGTGCTTGACCACTGTGATCCTAAATATGCTTAAGAGAACTTTTGCTCTATTAGCTTGATAATAGTCTTAACTTCTTAATGTATTATGCTGGGGTTTAGGCAGAGCAGAGGTTTCACAGCAGGGTGCTGTATGAGTTTTCTTTCCCATGAAAAGAGACTTGTGCATTAACATTAGTTACTTGTGCCCAAATCCCATTGTTTCTGGTTGGGGGAGTCGAGTGGTTTCGGGATTATAATTAAAGAAGTGTTTTTATGAGTGAAGGGACAATAAGGCTAATGTAGCATGTGGCTGCATTGTGCAAGGAGGAAGATCTGATAACAGAGAAAGGCTTGCAATGAGGGTGCTACAGGGACCAGCTTACTCTCTGTGCCAAGCCAGCAGGCATGTATTTCCAACCATGCAGCATGATCTTGTTCTGTTTGGAGAAGGACGTTTGATTATTATGATATATTTATTATTTGTATTACTGTAGTGACGAGGTGCCCCAGTGTGCTAGGCATTGTACAAACACAGAACAAAAAGATGGCAAGCCCCTTGGGGCCAGGACCATCTAAGTGCAGGACCAGAGATGACAGATGGATAGAGACCCATTGGGGAGTACAAGAAACCAATGAGACACTGTTGGCCAGTATGACAGGCAGTGGTGTGAGCACACTAGCAGCCTGACCCTTGTCAGGTTGAATAAAGGCATCACTGCAAAGGAGAGTTTGGTAGGTTCTTCTGTGTTACTTTGGCCAAATTATCCAGGCCAGATCCTTGGCTGGTGTCAATCAGTGTAGCGTCAATGGAGTGATGCTGATTGACACCAGCTGAGGAGCTGAGCCCCAAGAGTCTGTTATATATTTTTACTGAAATTACATTGTATCAGATTTCCCACTGCACAACAGAGGTTTCCTATCCTATCCATTATCAGGAAGGAGGAGCTGTCATGTGGCCATATCAGTAAGAACTGCCAATGTATGACATAACATTTTCCACTTCTATAGCATCATTCATCTGAGAACCTGAAAACACTAGACAAATAATAATCCAGCTTCACAACATCCTTCTTTGGCAGATAAGTGTTATATTTATTATATAGCGTGGGAAAATAAGCCTGGGTGATTTAGAGACACAATGAGCTGCAGACAGAGGCAATCACTATGTAAATATCACCCATACTTGGGTAGCCAGGACTAGAACCCTGCTTCTTCACTTCTCACAGCATCTGAACTAGAGGAGGTCTCTCTTAGATGGAAGTAGTAGGTCTCTTATCCTCCATGCAGATTAGCCACTAAAGGGCAATATCAAACTCACATACACAAAGCCTATACATTTAGACACTCAAAGCACTTAAGCGCATGCTTAACTTCAAGCATGCAAGAAGTCCCATTGACTTAAGGAAGACTGCAAAGCAAGTAATTGCTAGAGCTAAGAACAGAACACAGGATTTCTATTTGACCCCACTCTAGTCACTAGACTGATCTCCTTCTCAGGTGAAAGAGGAGACTTGCATATAGTGTTAGTGTAATGCTGAAAGACCCTGTTTGTTGGCAGGCAGGGTCAAACTTGGGACCTCTGGAGCTTAGTGCATGAGCCTCTACCGCATGAGCTAAAAGCCAACTAGCTGTTAGCTAAGGCTGTAGAGCAGACTCATTTTATCTCTCTCTTTAAGTGGTCTCGGTGCCACTAGATGAGACAGAACACCACACCCAGGAGGTGTGTGGGTTACATAAGCAGGAATGTTCTACTAGAATGGAAGTGACCTAGAATCACATGCTCCTTATTGCCCATTCTAGCTCCATAACTCTTTGCATAGGAAAGGCTGAGCAGTGACTAAGCAAAATGTGTGCCTCACCTGGATTCTAGAGTGAGTTTTAGAGACAAAACATAGAGACAAAAAGACAAAACTAAAAATTGAGACAGAAACACACACACACACACACACCCCAAAAGGGGTGGGGGTGGAAAACCAGGCAAACTCAAGAGTGTCACAAGAGATACAGCCAGTCAAGAATGGGGCCATGAGTACTCAGGTTATTACTGGAAGAGAGAGAGTTTAAATATCCAGTAGCCTACATTTGTCAGAGAGATGGTCTGTCTTTAGCATGATGTGAAACTATTTCTTTCCTTAGGGATCATTTTTTGTCTACATTGGGGGCAGTCATGATGCCTTATTAAAAATCAGGCTGGGAAGTAGATTTAGGCGAGTGGCCTCTTTTGCATTGTTATTTTGCCTGCTAACTGTTGGATCAGTACATACGCAGGATGCCGACAGATACACAGTTACTGAATAAAGCACATTTTGAAGTGTCTTGACAAAAATTATCTTCCGTCCAGTCCAGTGGGAAATGCGTTGAACTCAATGTGCCCATCTATTTATCTGCCTGTGTGCTGATACCGTTCTCCTCTGATTGCCTATGAGAGTCAGAGTTCCATTTTATCTAGATGCCCATTGCTTGAATGCATAGGGTGAAATTCACCTGTTGCAGAGGGAACATGGATGTAGACACTAGAGCTGGTCAGGAAATTTTCAAGATTTCAAAAGACTTCCCCATGCCAAATTGAGACAAAAAGTCAAAAATCTTGAAAGTGTTTAAGAACCTCACTTCTTCAGATGCAAGTAATGGAAATCTCCAGAGGCAGGGGAGCATGACCTGCCTCTGGAGATTTCCATTACTTGCATCTGAAGAAGTGAGGTTCTTACCCACGAAAGCTTATGCTCCCAATACTTCTGTTAGTCTTAAAGGTGCCACAGGACCCTCTGTTGCTTTTTACAGATTCAGACTAACATGGCTACCCCTCTGATACTTGAAAGTGTTTGTGAAACAAAATTCCCCTAGCTCTCTCCCACAGTTTGGGTCAGTCTAAATGTTTCATTTTGATTTCAATCATTTTTTAAAACCATTTTTGTTTCTGTAATTAGCTTAGATTTCAGAATGAAGAGTTGTTTTGAACTGGAAGAGTGGAATTTTTCATTCTGAAAACATCAACACCACACATTTAACATTTTTTCCCCCTTCCAAAACTACTTCAGGTCAAAAAATTCATCAAAGCCAACCCTGCCCCAGGAAGAGTTTGGGTTTCGATAATACAACATTTTTTGATTAAAAAAAAAAAAGCTTTGTCAAAAGAATCCTGACCAGCTCTACTACACCCCACCTCCACCTGCAAAACAGGGCAATAGTGGAGCTTAAGTGGTTCATAAGCCGTGAGCTGGCTCTCTACATAGGGGGAGAGAGAGACCTGAAACATATGAAAACTACATTTTCTTAATGATTATCTAAAGAGGTGATACTTAACCCGGAACTCTCAAGCATTACGCACAACCTCCTAGCTCTCTCTCAAGTCATAATACTTTTACCCCAAAATCTCAGAGGGCTGTATCAAGGCTTGGTAAGTACTCATTTCCCTATCTGTGAAATGAGCGATTAAAAAGTGAAGAGGAGTGGGATTGATTATATGCCCTTGTGCCTTGTGACACCTGAGACAACCCACTATTTCCAGCTCTATCTAGCTAGGGTCACATTTCTTGCTCCGTTATAGAGAAGCGTAGTGACGTAGCTAAGCTCATATAGTGAGACAGTGGCAAAGTCAGGAATTGTTCCCACGTGTCCTGGCTCCCAGTCTCTAGCGCTGATCACTAGTAAAATATCACATAACACACTAGCCCAGGAAATGAGAGCAATTTAAAACAAATTAAAGGACACATGTTTCTCCATGCAGCGGGAAATGAGTTAAATTTGCACTTCTGCTGGTACCTACAATAAATGAAAGCTTTTCTGCTCATATTCCAACCCGTGTTCAAGCTTCTGGGGGAGTATCTCAGCCAAGTTTATAACAAGACTTGTCACGCATGTTTGAGCATTCTCAGTGTGTTTAATTGGGTCCAAGGTGGCTCCCAGGCTATTAAAGGCGGAGTGCCACTGATCTGTGCCACGTACAAAATAAATGAAACCGAGGCAGCAGGATTTGTGGAGCAAATCTCCTGTTTGCCCCTCACCCTAGCTTGTTTTCCGTGGCATACAGTTAGATGTGTTAGTGGAGGGAAAATGCTCAGCAAGCCCAGGTAGACACCTCCCTTTGGTCTCGGAGCTGGGGTGCTGTGATGGAGTGAGTAGGGCAGGAACCAATCACATTGCTGACATAGACCGGAGGTGAAACTTCCCTCTCAGAGATGACTTCGCTGTGGCTCAAATGTGGCAGTTCTCCCTCACGCAAAGCCCCCACAGACTGTAACGAACTGGAAATCTCAGCAGCTTTGCCTGAGTACATGTGCATTGATTCCTCTGTGCCCTGTGAGGCTGAATTTCACCTGCAGTTTCCATTTGTGCGCTAGGGCTGTGACCACAGTGGCAATAGAGCGTCTGGTCCCACATTTATATCTCCAATTCTACCACTGGACCTAACAAAATGACTGCACTAACTCCTTGGGACAGAGACTGTTTTTTTGGTCTGTTTTTGTGCAGCACCCAGCAAACGGGGTCCTGGTCCTTGACTAGGGCTCCTAGGCTCAACTACAGGACAAATAATAAACTCTTCTGCACAAATCCCTGAGGTGTGAGAGCAAATGTGCAACCATCTAGCTATGTAAGCATTTGTGTGACCAACCGAGATTGCAGTAGCATAGTGTGAAGCAGGCATGTAGGTGATCACAGACCTCAGGGCTATGTACACACACTAATTTAAACACAAAGAGATGGATGTTAAAATCCCATAGCACTTTCAGTAAGATTAGGCGTTTTCTTGGAGTCCTTGGCCAGCATCTCCTCTTCCGCTGATCAAAGCTGGGAGCTGTGGATGCTTTGCACCTCTGCTAATCAGGCCCACTTCCTGTCCACCCAACTGCCATCCACCTCCCCAGAGGTGGCTGCATATTGCTGCTGCTCTGTGTAGTGACAACAGTTTGTCAAGTGCTGTAGGTTCCTTAGGAAGGAATAGCTATTTAAATAGAAAACAACATTTCTTGTGGATGACCAGGTCATTCTCTTGGAGAGCAGATACATTCTTGTCCACTTGCAGTGTCTTCAGACCACTGAGTCACTTACACTAAAACCTCAAGAGTACTGGGTTCTAGTTAAGGTGACCATATTTTCGCAAAAGGAAAATGGGACACCGCATGGGGCTGGCCCGAGGCCCTACCCCTCACCACCCACCCTGAGGGCCCCACCACCAGCCTGTGTGGGGCCGTCCCGAGGCCCCCCTCTACTCCCTGCACATGGGGCCGGCCCAAGACCCCCTGCTGCCTGCCCATGCGGGACTGGCCTGGTCTGAGCCACTCTCCTTAGCCTTCCCTCCTGCGCAGGGCTGGCATTGCCGATTGCCTCCATCCCCCCCAAGTTCCTCCACACCCCACAAGGGGGTCGCACGCCACTTTTTTGACAAAACTGTGCATTTGTCCAGTTTGCTCTTGGAAACTGATGATCAGTTGGCAAGAGCAAATGGGACAAATGCCCAATTTTGCCAAAAAAGTCGGGACAGCTGGGACAGGGCTTAAAAAAGGAACTGTCCTGGCTAGAACAGTACATATGGTCACCCTAGTTCTAGTCATATTGTCTGGGGTTGAAAAATTCAAAGAGGCTGTAGCCTCAAGTTAAGTATGTGAAAAAAAGAAGAAGAGAGGATTCCCATTGTGGAGAGGAAGGATCCAAATAGCTAGGAAGTTCAGTGTCTCATTGATATCAGCCCCTCTCCTCCGCAATCAGGCTTTTTCAAATCCATGCCAGCCACTGAGGTGAGAAACACCTGCTTTAACTCTGTCCAGGGAATGTTGCGGTGGTCCCTCAAATTGCAAGCAGCTGTGGAAGTGCTTATGCAGCTGGTGATTTTCAGAGAGGGGTTTTGTTTTAAATGGATTTTCCATGCCTGTCAGTATTTCCACAGTGAGACCTGGAGGTTGAGAGAGAGTTTGCTGTGAGATTGTACAGATCAAAAGTGCTCCTCTCTCTAGGCTTCTCTGCACAATCACCTCTGTAATGGTTTCACAGTTTAGTGATGGAGAGGCCCACAGGAGAGTATTGGCTTGCTTTTTGGCTAATGAAGTAGAATGTCTGTATAGAACTGGGGGTGGGGGGGAGGGGAGGCACTCATTGATTTCAGCTCACAGGGATTCCTGCCTGCTATATAGGATGCACGCACCCTAAGGAATGTTCTTTCACAAAGGAAAACAGAGATCCGGAGGTTTGTTGCTCACAATCTATCAGGCTTTATGGGCTGAATCCTCAGCAGGTGTAAATTGACACAGATTCTGATTTGCAGAATCTGGCCCTGTAATTAAGCTTCAGAAACAGACACCCAACTTCTGGGTAGAGCTGGCTGGAAAAGTTCAGACAAAACAGTTTTTTTTTACAGGATTTGCTGATTCGTGAGAATTGGAATATTCTGGGGAGGTGGTGGGTTTTCAGTGAAGTCCCTCCAGAAGCTAGGCAGATTCCCAAATGCTGAGCTTCCAGGTCAAATCAGCCCCGCAACCTCAAATGCAGCTCATCAAGACCCACTGAAATTGTAATAAAAATGTGGGAAAACAGGAATTTTACATGGTTGTGGCAAGCCAGCACTGGGATCACCCAAGCCAGGTTCTCAAAAGATCTTCTAATCTTAGCCAATTGCTTGAGGGTTCTGGTCTTATTTTCATATTTACAATGACACCCTGAGTTGGCTGAGTTTCACTGGATTTCAAGATTTGTTTAGAGATAGGCCTAAGCCACAAAATTTGGACCTAGCCCTGGATTCAGACTTCCCTCAAGTTCAGGGATCTGGGTTTTGGTTCTAAGTTCCTTGCAAACATTTCTAGTCCGGGAGGAACAGGCCTAGTTGATAAGAGAAAATTGTGTGGAACAAGACATTATTTTGCTAATTGTTAATAGGAACACAGGAATTGCCATAGTGGATCAGACCATGGGTCCATTCAATGCAGAGTCTTGTCTCTGACTGTGGCCAAAACCAACTGCTTCAGAGAAAGGCACAAGGACACTAAATTTGGCAAATGTGGCATAACCTAGCCACAATGGAAGTGTCTTACTAACTTCCATCAGCTAATGGTTGGCTTATGCTTGGAAGCATGCAAATACATGGAGGGAAGAATGTTGGTGGCGCATTAGATGCTTGACTGTTTGCTGGAGCTTAAGTACTGGAGTGAACGGTTGGATATGTTTGCACCCAGGAGTGGATTATAAGAATAATGCGGCCTGGATACCTCTCAAAAACACTGTCCCAACTCTGCTGGTGGAAGACAGGTGGTTGTGGGCATGGTCACATATGTCAACACGGGCAGATCCAGGTGAGGGGAGGGGTGTTGATAAATCACATATGCAAAGAGATACTGGGGTGTACAAGCAAATCTCTATGTGAGCCAGGCTCCCCATCAGAGCACAGGGGCTGCTGACCAGATCAGGAGAGAGGCCTCCTTCAGAGTGGGCTCTGGATTCACAGGTCATAAAGGCACAGCAGTCTGACTTTGCCTTTCTTATCATCCACCAGTGACATTCCTTTCCCCCTCACTACCATCCTGCTCTCATCCCTCATCTGATGTTCCCAGGCAGGAAACCCTCAGTATACACTCCCCTGAAAGCTGGGGCAGTGATGGCGAGGGAAAAGAGCCAAGAATCATGGCAAGTAAATAAGGGATTACAAGTAGCTAAGGCCCTATGGCTGGCAACTCTCCAGGACTGTCCTGGAGTCTCCAGGAATTAAAGATTATGTCATGTGATGACACCTCCAGGAATACATCCAGCCAAAATTGGCAAATCTATAAGGCCCAGATCCACAAAGGTAATTAGGAGCCTAAATACCTTTGTGGATCTGGGCCCATGAGCCTTTATACAGCCTTTGCAGAAGAGGCCGAGTGGCTCTGGGCTCCCTGTTAATTGGCTAATGAACCAATCCCCGTGGTTCCCATTTGCAATGCAGCGGCAGGGTCAAAGCGGGCATTGACATCCCGACGGATGTTTGATGGAAAATAACTGTGAGAAAGGAATAAACCGATTAACTGCTGACGGCAAACCCTGCTCCCCCCTGCCCAATAGAAGAAATGTGTGCATCTCTAGTGGATTTCAGGGGTTGGGGAGGGGGAATTGATGGCTGCAGAGTTAGGAGAAGGGAAAATCCTTTCCCACTGCAGCTAAAAAGATAATCTGTGGGAGGCAATACCCTCTGCGAAACAGGAAAGCTTTTAAGAGGCATTAACACTTTAATTCGGACTTCCTCAGCATCCCCTGTACAAGCTGTGATTAATTACTCAAGCCACCTTGATCTCCCTGGGAAACATTGCTTGGCCTGGCCCTCGGGCAGGAGATTGGGCCCGCACAGAGAGCTCCCCTGGGGAACCAGCAGAGTGCCCTCCTCTTCACCCACTAGCCTGAGATAAGCTGAAAAGATGGATTTGCAGAACCTGCTCTGGGAATTAATTGCTTCCAAAGGCCCATTCATGCTGGAGGAAGGGACTTAAGGTTGACTAAGAGCCTGAGCTAGTTTAGTTTTCTCTTGATCTCTGTGGCCAGCACCTGGATGAGTGTTACTGTAGCAACAATGGCGAGGCCTGTCTCAGAAAGATCACAGCTAAAATACAGTGTGGCAGTTTTCCACATGGATTTTCTCAGCCTTCCCTCCTTTCCCCCTCCATCAACCCCTTTGCCCCCTCCCTCCCATCATTCTTCCTCCCCCGCCCCAAGTGGTGTATTGGTATTATTTGTATTGCAGTAGCACTTAGAGGCGCCTAGTGACCCAGGCAGCTGCTCAGACTGAACCTGGGTTTGACATTCAGTACATCTGGGGCTTGCTGTAACTGCAGAGAAATTCAGTTCCCCCTGGAACATCTCCTTTTCCCCCTCCTCCTCCTGCCACTTGGCTTCCCCATCTTTGGGCAAGGGGGAGCACTGCCCCCTGGATCTGTGGGGAGTGCCAGCTGGTTATCCTCCCCATCTTGGGAGAGGTGGAGGCTGCCACACGGGACCACTGTCCCCCTCCCACCAGTTCCTGGTCTCCTCTGGCTTGATTCCCTATAGTGCGTAGGGAGAGGGAATCCCTGCACCTGGCTTTGCATTAAGCTGCAGGGGTCCGTTAGCCCTTATGATGACAGCTAGGGCACCCTTCCAGGAGCTACTGCACTGAGCCTGATGGGGCATTCCCAGCCCCTGTAGTTTACTGCAGAGACGATACAATAGGACTGGGAGTACAGTTCATTGAACTTCAACCCTCCCCTGGATGACCCTGAAAGGGCTGGCTCCTGGCCAACTCCTGTGAAACCAGTTGTGAATTGATACCCCGCACCCGCAAGGATCAAAGTTCTGCTTTATATGTTCTCCTTTACCTCCTCTTGACCAGGACTCTGTATGTACTGCAATTTCCCAGACATGGAACTTGCTATTGAGTCTGTATCTTGCAGCAGAATTATGTTTCAGAATCCAAGCTTTCATTATTAAAAAGAAATCATTTCTAGCCCTTATGGTGTAAAGTAAATCTTCTGTAAGTGAAGCAAGTATAAACCAATGCAATGTTACCTTCCTGAGATGTATCAACCACCCCATTCAGCTAAGTGGGGTGTGTTAACTCTGAAACCTAATGACGGCCATTTACATGTCAACACTGCTAATTACTTTACTGCTAATCATTTTAGGAGAAACATCCAGCTAAGGTGTCTATGGTCTTAGCTGTCTCCCATGCCTTGCCAGTTGCCCAAAGACAAACTATTCCCTATCCAGCCTCTACAATCTTCCTGCAGAGTCTATCAGGCCTTCCTCTTGACCTTCATGGTATTATAAAATCTGTGGGCCAAATTTCATGCTAATTTATATCCTGTGCAACTCAACTGATGACAGTGTAAGTCAAGGCAGAATTGGACCCTCCAGATCTCTATATAAATAGCTGCAAAGAAGTACTAGCCACATTTCAGTTACCTGAAGCACCATCAACAGCAGTGAATTTTCTAGTGTGATGCTGGATATAATTCAATTCAGTTTTCTCCTCCTCCTCGGAAGCACTTCAGGAAAGTAGCCCTGTAACCTGGCATTTCAACACTCACTGAGAAAACTATAGTAATGGCAGTTCTTCCTAGCTGCAAAGATGGCCCCCAGGCAATCATTCCCTAGTTCTTAAAGGGGAATTAAGTTCTGCACGGCCATTTATTTACAGGGAACTCGACATGACATCTATTGTGGAACTAGTGGTTAAAAGCAACTTAACATTCAAAGGTGTCTATGCTGCACAGCAGCAACTGTTAACTACAACAGGAGGGCGGACTGCAGTTTGTTTCTAGTGGCCATGGCTCTGAATGCCTGTGAAAGAAGGAAGCAAATTGTTTACTAATAAGACCTAGGCCCAGAGCCTGAGCTGTGGACAGGCTATGCTCAGTGCTGCTCATAAAGGAAGGTGCAAAGGTGGCTTTAAGCCATATCTGTGACCCCATCCCTCATACCTGGGGCCATCTAAACACCGGTCCAGTCCCTGGTATAACTAGTGCACTACAGCTCTGAGACTAATCCACCGGTGGCCGATTTTAGCAGGTCTAGTGAAGACCCGCCAAATCGACAGCAGATCGCTCTCCAGTCGACCCCTGTACTCTACCCCCAACAAGAAGAGTAAGTTAAGTTGACCCCCTGCCGTGTAGACCCTTCGGTAACTTGACCTAAGGTACATCGACGTAGCTGGAGTTGTGTAGCGTAGGTCGACTTACCATGGCAGTGTAGACGTAGCCAGAGTTATGGACTGACCTAGACCCTGTCTCCCCCTTACAAGCTGCTAAGCTGCATCCTTTGTTTTTCTATAGAAGATAGATAGGCTGTTAGAGGCCACTACTGCTACAGCTCCTTCCAGCCAGGGGCTGCGTGTTACAGCGCTTTTCAAACATCAGTGAATGAGGCCTTAGTCCACCTACTAGCTCCCGTGTGCAGGTGGGGAAGCTGTATCTACAGTACAGCCTCGTTTGCACAGGGTTTGCGGTAGAACAGCCAGGAGAGTTTCAGCATGGCTAAGCTGGAATACTGCTCTCCCCTTGGGAAGCACGTGCAACGCCAGGTAAATTACCAGGAATTATGGACACAACACTGTGAGGGGTGAATGCAGGACAATCTGTGCCATGCAAGTCTCAGGGCCAGGAGGTGCAGCCCATGGCTAGAGGGGGAAAGGTGACCATATTATTAGTCTTCATTATTTGTTTTACTGTAAAACCTTAGAGCCCCAGTCATGGCCCAGGACCCCGTGCTGCTCCAATTCCAGGCTGCTGCTATATCAGAGTGGCCTTTCCCTAGTTGCCTATGGGCTGCAGTGCAGCCGAGCATCTCCATAGTGTGCGGTGCCATGATTACTCCCTTCCTGCCCTGGCACGCCCCTGTATACCTCCCAGCTCTACAGCATTGGCCCTACTGCACCAGAGAAATATTCCCACGGGACTCATTTTCAGCCCAGCTCTGCTGCTGGAGCAGTGTACAAGGGCCAGAATGGGCTGCTCAGTCTAGGACCTATTGTCCGATGTTGCCATCCCTTATATGTTATTATAGAAGACACTATTTCAACACCAGGTCTGAACATGCTTGTTAGCATTCCTACTGCTCAGATGAGGTTCCAGTCCAGGGAACAATAGAGAACCCTACCAGGGCATAAGGATCAATATGTTTTTAAGTCCTCATGCACTCAGAACCAACTTACTGACTCCAGTGTAGTCATTTCCCCATGAGGTCACTGCTGCCCCTGGCCCAGCCCCCTCTACTTCCCATGCTGCATCTGAGGCACGGACAGGATTTCTGGGGGTTGACATAATGAGGCTGAGGGGGCTGTGTGTTACCAGAATACATACAGCTTTGGTCACTGTCCAAAGCATGGAGAGATCTCTCCCCTAGGTGTACTTGAAAGCCGCTGACAAACCCTGGATAGCAGAGCTCTCACAGATATTATTGCCTACAAAGGCTGAATTAGCAGGGACCTGCTTTCATTATTAGTCTCTGCATTACACTTGGCTCTGAGCCCATGGCCTGGGTCATTCAAGCAGTTTCAAGGATGGAAGGTTCAGGTATCATGCTGTCAGTTGGTTCACACCTATAACAGACGCTTGAACCACCTGGTGCTTCTCTATTCTACTTATCGCACTGGAGGAGGAGAAAGCTGGAATCATTCTGATCTCTTGCCACATAGCAATATCCCCTAGCAACGTTAGCTACAAAATCGCCTTAAAAGCACCCCCCTCATAAAATAAAACTACAGAGGGCAGCAACACGTAGAAGGGCCCAGCCTGTTTCTGTGCATCAGAAATGTCATCCTCTCTCAGGCCACTTTTGCTTAGAAGAATATGTGCAGGGCATTGTTTAAAACTTCCCTTCATCCCACAGGGGGTTCTTGAGAAGAAGTCAAAGGAAGAAAAGGCGATGGCCAGCTGGTCTAAGAAGGGCCAGGCGCCAAATCCCACAGTTAGTACTTAAGGAGTTCATTAGCATCAGACCTACAGATTCCATTTCTTGGGCTGGGGAGAATTTTATATTATTTTGTTTTGACTCGGGCTTTTGATAACAGAAGGAGGCTCTCTCTGGTTTCCTGCGGTTTCCTCAAGCTTTGCGGAGCAGGACAGCCAGGGCCAAGGGCAGTCTGCAGGGCCTTCCTCCAACCAAACACCTCGCCTCAAGGCAGAGGAGCTAAAGGAGTGTCTCCTGTCACTTTTGGGCCCACACCCAATCAGGTGGGCGGTGTGCTGGGGAAGGTGTGGGTAGGGGAAGGGAAAGGAATCTTCCATCCCAGCACACAGATTAATTGCGGATGGGCTCCACTCAGCCTATTTCAGCCCAATGGTGGAGTGAGACAGTCGTGTGTTCCCTCCATGGGGGAGGGGGAAATCTGTGTAGTGGAGGATCCCCCAGTTCTGCCCATACTCTCCCCCTCTCCCTGGTGTCTCGCTCACATTCAACAATCCTTCTGCAGTAGAGCCTGGCTGGTTCCAATGCACAGGGAGCCTCCGCCGCTGCCCCTGTATGCAAAGTGAGCAAGCCATGCTGGCTGTGGTGGGAGCAAAGATCAAAACATGGAGGCCTTTATTCTGGAGGAATTATTTTGGGGATCTCCTTTAGAGAATCTGAGGTACAGACAGGCCCATCCATTAGTCCTTGCCACGGTTGGTGAGTCAAAGATCTGAAAGCTGGGATCACTACACTCCAAGAGAAGCCTGGACAGCAGTTCTAACTAACCAAGGTAGTGAAGATGGTTGTCATTTTCTTTTTAAGATGCAGCGAGATGAGTTTATGGAAATAACGTCATGCCCATGAAAACCAGCTACAAGTGCCTAAATGTTTGCAGGCATAGCGTGCCTGTCAATGTTCTGTGATAAGGAGCTGTGCTCTAAATTGCTCCAGTAGGTGCCACTATGTAATAAGGAAATGCCATAGGTTTCCCCCGCCACCTCCTCCAAGGAGTTCTCAAATGCATTGCTAGGAATGAAAGACTTCAAACAGGGCTATTCCTTCAGTTGGCGTTTCACTGGAAGTGTGCAGTAAGGATTAAGCAAAGCCAGGCAGCTATTTTGGTCTTGCCATCCTGTTCAGTAGTGCCAGTGTTTTTACAGGGGTCTAGTCTCTATTTGGATAAGCAGCTTCCAAGGAACCATCCAGGTGCTGCAGGAAGCAGTTTGGGTGATTTAGTAGGTGGCATTCTTCCCTCTGATGTAGCAAACTCCCCGGCATGGTGGTAGGGGGCACTGCACAGCTGCAGGTGTGCCATATGAACAGCATCTAAAGCTGACTTTGTGGTCAGTCGAGATCCCACTTTCTTGCAAAAACAGAGGTGATTCCACTGAGCCTGTCTTTATCCGACGCAATTGCAGCTGGACAAGTTATTCTTGATTCTCCCTTTCCATCACAACTATCCTCTGGTGTTCCCATGTGCTGTTAAACAGGACCCAGAGTAGCTGAATGACTGATTCACAGAGAAAACCTTGTCTTTGCCTTTCAGATCTTTCACATTTAGCCCCATCCCACTAACTGATCAAAAAATCGATTCCCCCCTTCACTTTGCCAGTGGTGCCAGCATTGACTGCTTTCTTGTCTTCTCTCTCAGGCCTTGGCTACACTTGCGGATGTACAGCGCTGTGAGTTAATCCTGACTTCGTGCAGCTGAGTAGGGAAAGCGCTGCAGTCTGTCCACACTGACAGCTGCCCAGCGCACTGTTGTGGCCACATTTGCGGCAATTGCAGCGCTATTGGGAGCGGTGCATTATGGGCAGCTATCCCACAGAGCACCTCTTCCCATTCTGGCACCGTGGGTTGTGGGAAGGGGGCGTAGGTGCAGGGCATTCTGGGTCCTGTCTCAACGCCCCATGATGCATCGCTTCGCATCCCAGAAATCCCTTTGTTTCCGTCCACCTTTGGCCCCATCTTTCAACAGTTTCTGTGCAGCGTGATCTGTCTGCGGGAAATGGAGCCCGAACTGCTGAGGCATATGCTGACTTATCTCGCCAGCACGTCACGTTTGGCTGTCGAACTATTCCTTAAGATCCAAAGTGACAGTGAGAGTGAAGAGTCCGACGATGCTATCGAGCCATGTAATGCATATGACACGAAATTGCTTGTGGTATTCACGGACATGCTCAGCACCGTAGAACGCCGCTTTTGGGCTTGGGAAACAAGCACCGAGTGGTGGGATCACATCATCATGGAAGTCTGGGATGACGAGCAGTGGCTGCAGAACTTTCGGATGAGAAAAGCCACTTTCATGGGACTGTGTGAGGAGCTTGCCCCCACCCTGCGGCACAAGGACACGAGATTGAGAGCTGCCCTGCCAGTGGAGAAGCGGGTGGCTATTGCAATCTGGAAGCTGGCAACTCCAGACAGCTACTGATCGGTCGCAAACCAGTTTGGAGTGGGAAAGTCGACTGTTGGAATCGTGTTGATGCAAGTTTGCAAGGTCATTAATCGCATCCTACTCAGAAGAACCGTGACTCTGGGTAACGTGCAGGAAATAGTGGATGGCTTTGCACAAATGGGGTTCCCTAACTGTGGAGGGGTGATAGATGGGACGCACATTCCTATTCCGGCACCATCCCACCTAAGATCCGAGTACGTTAATCGGAAGGGGTCTTTGTCTATGGTTCTCCAGGCGCTTGTGGATCACCGTGGGCGTTTCATTGACATTAACACAGGCTGGTCCGGAAAGGTGCATGACGCACGCATCTTTCGGAACACTTGGCTGTTCAGGAAGATGCAGGCTGGGACTTTTTTCCCAGAGAGGAAGATCACAGTAGGGGAAGTTGAAATGCCCATTGTGATACTTGGAGATCCCGCTTACCCGTTAGTGCCGTGGCTCATGAAACCCTACACAGGGAGCCTTGACAGCAGCAAGGAACGGTTCAACTACAGGCTGATCCGGTGCCGAATGACTGTGGAGTGTGCCTTTGGCCGTTTAAAGGGCCGCTGGCGATCTCTGTATGGGAAGCTGGACTTGGCCGAAAACAGTATCCCCGCAGTTATATCTGCGTGCTGTGCCCTCCATAATATTTGTGAAGGGAAGGGTGAAAGCTTCACTCAGGCCTGGACCTCTGAGGTTCAACACCTGGAGGCTGAATTTGCACAGCCAGAGAACAGGACTATTACAGGTGCCCAGCGCGGGGCTGCAAGGATTAGGAATGCCTTGAGGGAGCAATTTGAGGCTGAAAACCAGCAGTGATATCTGGTGCCCTGCACGGGAGTGAAGTGCAGTAGTTCCAATCTTTAGGAATCAGTGTTTGCTAAGCAGACAAGCAGACTTGCAGTGCCTGTTTATTTCCTGGGCTAAGGAGTCTTTTACTTTATGCAATAATAAAGAATGTTTTCAAAGCCAAAAAATCCATTTATTGAAAAGAAACAAGGGGGTGGAGTGGGGAACGGTACAATCACAGATTCGCGTATGTCCTGTCTGGTGTGCTGTGCAGTGAGTGCTGCACTTCAGGATAGCTATACTGCATGGTGATGGGGGTTGAGTGCAGAGGGTAAGGGTCGTGGTTTTCAGGGCTGGGTGGTGAAGATACTGGTGTTGGAGGCAGCGGGTGGCGTGAAGAACATGGAAGTTGGGGAAAGTGGGTTGGAGGTGACAGTGGGGCACAATGGAAAGAGTTTTGGGACAAGGGCTATGGGGGGGGTGGCATTTGCGTTTGCAGTACTGCTCCTCTTTCTGCATGGCTACGAGCTCCTGGATAGCGTCTGCTTGGCGCTCCAGGATGCTTATGAGCCGATCAGTGCTTCACTGCCAGTGCTCGGTGCTTTGCCGCTGGTGCGCTGCATTTTCCTGGCGGATCCTGCTTTCTCTCTCCCTCCAGTTCTGTGCTTTCTCATTCTCTTTAATAGATTGCCGCATCACTTCTTGCAGTATGTCTTCTTTGCTTTTTCACAGTCTCTTCCTGAGTCTTTGCAGTCTCTGAGCAGGCGATAAGAGGGACGGCTGAGGTCTCAAGGTTGATGCAGTATAGGCAAAATGCAACATTTAACAGAGGCAGCATTGTTTATACCAGACAGAGTAATGATTCCCCTCGCACTTAAGGAGTAGAAAACACACAGGGTCTACACAATAGCATAATTTTCCCGTCCGAAACAGAGCACACATATCCCACGGGAGCCTCAGAATGGTGAGTAAGGGGGACTGATTGTTTCAGGGCTGCACTGTCCTCTGGGTTTCTGTGCCTTGGGGAGAGCCAACAGCTTCAGGGGGCACCTACACTGAACACTGTCCCAACATTTTCCACAGGAGTTCGTCCTGGACGATATCTCGCTGCTGAGGGTGACCTGGGAAGCAAGGGAGGGTCTTCTACTGCAATGCGGCTTCCGCCCTGGCCCATATGCAGCTTGCCTGTGTGCAGCAATGGTCCCACCGCCCCTCGTGGCACAGTGGCGCGGACACGTTACCCTGGCTGGGACAAGGGACCACAGTAGCTCTCCTGATAAACCTGCGCAAGCGCATTGCACACGTTCTGGATGAGACATTCGAGGAGGCCGATTACCGCGATGTGATAAACCACATCAATGCACTATTCCGCATCTAGGCATGCATGCCTAACCCTCCTCTCCCAAAGAGCCCGCACCGAAAAAATTCCTCCCCAAAAAAAAAAAAACGCTTACCGGGAACCTGCTCTTCTGTTTGTCCTCCACCAAGTACCGGCCGCTGTGCCTGGCTACCTTCCTCCTGGCTCGAGAAGAGCTCCTTGCTGCATGGCTCCAGGGATTCCGGGGTGTCTCCATCCGGCCCACCACCATCACTCCCGTTTTCCTCCTCCTCCTCCTCCTCCTCTTCCTCCTCCCCCCCCCGACACCGGCTCTGAAGTGTCCATGGTGGTGCTCGGAGTGGAGGTGGGGTTAACCCCAAGTATCGCATCCAGCTCTTTGTAGAGTCGGCAGGTTGCAGGGGGAGCACCCGAGCGGCCATTTGTGTCGCGGGCTTTGCGGTAGTCACGCCGCAGCTCCTTCACTTTAATCCTGCACTGCAGGGCGTCCCGGTCATGGCCCCTTTCCATTATGTCCTTTGATACCTTCCAGAAGGTATAGTAATTCCTATAGCTGGAGCGCAGCTGGGACTATACAGCTTCCTCCCCCCAAACACTGATGAGGTCCAGCAACTCGCCATTGCTCCATGCTGGGGCTCGCTTGGCACGTGGAGACATGGTCACCTGGAAAGATTCGCTGATAGCACTCCACGCCACGCCGGGCTGAGCAAACAGGAAGGGGATTTTTAAAATTCCCGGGGAATGTAAAGGGTGGGTCACATGGTTGGTTACCTGAGGCCAGGGCAGTAGAGTTTGAACTGATGACCAGAGTGGCTAGAACAGGCATTGTGGGATACTGCCGAATAATTCTGGAGGCCATTCATAGCACATTGGGCGGCCACACTGGCGCTGCAGCGCTAGCGCAATACTCGCTATTCCTCTAGAAGGGTGGAGTACATGCAGCGCTGCAACCACGGAGATACAGTGCTGCAAATGCCTTGCCAGTGTGGACGGGGAGTGAGTTACAGCGCTGGGGGCGGCTTTACAGCGCTGTAACTCACAAGTGTAGCCAAGGCCTCAGATACCTCCACATGTCCAAAATGTGTAGAGCCGCTATCTCATCCTTCTTTAAATCCCTCATGAAATCCACCCTTCTGCCATGATGCCTACAAATCACTCTCCTCTGGCATGGGTTCTCTGCTATGTTCTGTTTTATTATCTCCTCACTGTATGCCTTCACCCACCCCCTCAATCCTGTTTGGTCCACCTGCTGCATATTGTCCAACTCCTAGATTGTGAGCAATCTTCTGGGTCTTTATTTCTCTGTACAGTGCCTACCACATGGGGGCCTTGATCCCTGATTAGGAATCCTACATGCTACTATAAAATAATCGGTAATAAAGCCTACAGTAAATTAGTGTTAAGATTTCAATTTTAGACAGATAGAAGTCTTGATGAATGACAAAATGATTCAGTGCCATTAGATTAGTATAGAAGTTTGGAGGAGGTGTCTTTAACTTCCTTTAACTGATCTCATGAAGTAAAGTTCTGTAGCTCCGAAGCTGACAGCTAGGACTGGCTGGAAAATGAAGTTTCTGTTCTGTGAGAAGTTTTGGCATTTTGAAATTCGTTTTCATTTCAAATGTGAAAAGCTGAAATTTTGAAATTTTCCATGGAATGGAAATTCCAAAGGTTTTTGACCTAGAACCACTGAAATGTTTAATGTGGATAATGTAGAAACATTACAATATAAACTATTAAATATAAGAGTAAAATTAATATTTTAATATTAAAGTAGAAACACGATGAATCAAAGCAATAAAATCAAAACTAAATGTTTTGACCTTATCAAAGCAAAACCAGAAAGTCTAAATAATTCAATTCTTTCTGGTGAAGACCTCTCAGGCTGAGATTTTCAGAGCTCCCTATGGTATTTGAGCACCCAATTCTGGTTCACTTCAGCAGGAATTGGGTGCTCAAATCTCAGCCTTAATCTCTTTTAAACTAGGAGTCTGTACTGCTCTCATTTAAGTCTCTTTTGCCACCAAAACTGAAACCAGTCCTCAACTCAAGCATATTCCAGGACATTGAATGACTCATGTTATACATTCATATCTAACGAGCATAGATGGTTGGTATCTGAAATCTCTTCCTTCTTCAGCAAACTATTCCTTACTGTCAAGTATCAGAGGGGTAGCCGTGTTAGTCTGAATTTGTAAAAAGCAACAGAGGGTCCTGTGGCACCTTTGAGACTAACAGAAGTATTGGGAGCATAAGCTTTCGTGGGTAAGAACCT
>NW_020664583.1:8019098-8050995 GCF_002925995.2 Terrapene triunguis
AGGCCTGGTCTACACTACAAGTTTAGGTCGACTTTAGCAGCGTTAAATCGAATTAAGCCTGGACACGTCCACACGACGAATCCCTTTCTTTCGACTTAAAGGGCCCTTTAAACCGGTTTCTTTACTCCACCTCCGACGAGGGGATTAGCGCTAAAATCGGCCTTTGCGGGTCGGATCTGGGGTAGTGTGGATGGAATTCGACGTTATTGGCCTCCGGGAGCTATCCCACAGTGCTTCATTGTGACTGCTCTGGACAGCACTCTCAATTCAGATGCACTGACCAGGTAGACAGGAAAAGCCCCGCAAACTTTTGAATTTCATTTCCTGTTTGCCCAGCGTGGAGAGCACAGGTGACCACGCAGAGCTCATCAGCACAGGTAACCATGATGGAGTCCCAAGATCACAAAAGAGCTCCAGCATGGACTGAACGGGAGGTCTGGGATCTGCTCGCCATATGGGGAGACGAATCAGTGCTAGCTGAACTCCGTAGCGGTAAACGAAATGGCAAAATATTAGAAAAAGTCTCAAAGGCCATGAAGGACAGAGGCCATAACAGGGACGCACAGCAGTGCCGCGTGAAAATTAAGGAGCTAAGGCAAGCCTACCACAAAGCCAGAGAGGCAAACAGAAGGTCTGGGGCAGAGCCGCAAACATGCCGCTTCTACGTGGAGCTGCATGCCATTCTAGGGGGTGCAGCCACCACTACCCCAACCGTGTGCTTTGACTCTGTCAATGGAGAAACACGCAACAGGGAAGCAGGTTCGGGGTACGTGGAAGGTGATGATGATGATGATGATGAAGACAATGAAGATAGCTCACAGCAAGGAAGCGGAGAAACCGGTTTCCCCAACAGCCAGGATATGTTTATCACCCTGGACCTGGAACCAGTAACCCCCGAACTCACCCAAGGCGTGCGCCCAGACCCTGAGGGCACACAAGGGACCTCTGGTGAGTGTACCTTTGTAAATATTACACATGGTTTAAAAGCAAGCGTGTTTAATGATGAATGATTAATTTGCCCTGGCAATCGCGGCCAGTACAGCTACTGGAAAAGTCTGCTAACGTGTATGGGGATGGAGCGGAAATCCTCCAGGGACATCTCCAGAAAGCTCTCCTTCATGTACTCCCAAAGCCTTTGCAAAAGGTTTCTGGGGAGGGCTGCCTTATCCCGTCCGCCATGGTAGGACACTTTACCACGCCAGGCCAGTAGCACGTAGTCTGGAATCATTGCATAACAAAGCATGGCAGCGTATGGTCCCAGTGTTTGCTGGCATGCAGACAACATCCATTCCTTATCTCTCTTTGTTATCCTCAGGAGAGTGATATCATTCACGGTCACCTGATTGAAATGGGGTGATTTTATTAAGGGGACATTCAGAGGTGCCCGTTCCTGCTCGGCTGAACAGAAATGTTCCTCGCTGTTAGCCACGCGGTGGGGGGGAGGGGTGAAGTGATCATCCCAGAGAATTGTGTGTGTGTGTGGGGGGGTAGTTGGGTTTGTGCTGCATGTTAACCCGGAAACCCCAGCCCCTCCTTTTACATTGCAAACCCATTTTAAATGGCCAACCCAATGGGTGCTTGGTATGGGAAATGAGGGCGCTACTGTTTGAAACCATTCCCACATGTTTTGAAGGTTAAAAAAGCCAAAAGACTGTGGCTTACCATGGCTGCCTGCAAGCCGAATTCTGTTGCCTGGCACTGCGTGAGTGATCTCTCACACCAAACCGGCAGGCCCTCAATATAAGAGGAAAAATGCGACCTTGTAACGAAAGCACATGTGCTGTGTAATGTGAACAGCAAAATTTAACGTGAAAGAGTGTACCCATTGTTCTCTAAAATGTGTCTTTTTTAACCACCTCTCCCTTCTCCTCCACCAGCTGCACATGTTTCTCCTTCGCAGAGGCTACCGAAGATTAGAAGGAGAAAACGGCGGACTCGGGATGATATGTTCACGGAGCTCCAGATGTCCTCCCACACTGAAAGAGCACAGCAGAATGCGTGGAGGCAGTCAATGTCAGAGTGCAAAAAAGCACAATATGAATGAGAGGAGAGGTGGCGGGATGAATCGCGGGCTGAACAGAGCAAGTGGCGGGCTGAAGATGATAGGTGGCGGCAGCTTGCGGACAGAAGGCAAGAGTCGATGCTCCGGCTGCTGGAGCATCAAACTGATATGCTCCAGCGTATGGTTGAGCTACAGGAAAGGCAGCAGGAGCAGAGACCGCCGCTACAGCCCCTGTGTAACCAACAGCCCTCCTCCCCAAGTCCCATTGCCTCCTCACCCAGACGCCCAAGAACACGGTGGGGGGGCCTCCGGCCACCCAGTCACTCCACCCCAGATGATTGTCTGAGCATCGGAAGGCTGGCCTTCAATAAGTGTTAAAGTTTTAAAGTTTTAAACTGCAGTGTGTCCTTTTCCTTCCCTCCTCCCCCACCCATCCCGGGCTACCTTGGCAATTATCCCCCTAGTTGTATGATGAATTAATAAAGAATGCATGAATGAGAAGTAACAATGACTTTATTGCCTCTGCAAGCGGTGCTCGAAGGGGGGAGGGGAGGGTGGTTAGTTTACAGGGAAGTAGAGTGAACGGGGGGGGGGGGCGGAGGGTTCATCAAGGAGAAACAAACAGAAGTTTCACACCGTAGCCTGGCCAGTCACAAAACTGGTTTTCAAAGCTTCTCTGATGTGCACTGCGCCCTGCTGTACTCTTCTAACCACCCTGATGTCTGGCTGTGCGTAATCAGCGGCCAGGCGATTTGCCTCAACCTCCCACCCCACCATAAATATCTCCCCCTTACTCTCACAGATATTGTGGAGCGCACAGCAAGTGGCAATAACAATGGGGATATTGGTTTCGCTGAGGTCTATCCGAGTCAGTAAGCTGCGCCAGCGTGCTTTTAAACGTCCAAATACACATTCCACCACCATTCGGCACTTGCTCAGCCTATAGTTGAACAGGTCCTGACCACTGTCCAGGCTGCCTGTGTACGGCTTCATGAGCCATGGCATTAAGGGGTAGGCTGGGTCCCCAAGGATAACGATAGGCATTTCAACATCCCCAACGGTTAGTTTCTGGTCCGGGAAGAAAGTCCCTTCCTCCAGCTTTCGAAACAGACCAGAGTGCCTGAAGACGTGAGCATCATGTACCTTTCCCGGCCATCCCACGTTGATGTTGGTGAAATGTCCCTTGTGATCCACCAGGGCTTGCAGCAGCATTGAAAAGTACCCCTTGCGGTTTATGTACTCGGTGGCTTGGTGCTCCGGTGCCAAGATAGGGATATGGGTTCCGTCTATCGCCCCACCACAGTTTGGGAATCCCATTGCAGCAAAGCCATCCACTATGACCTGCACATTTCCCAGAGTCACTACCCTTTATATCACCAAGTCTTTGATTGCCCTGGCAACTTGGATCACAGCAGTCCCCATAGTAGATTTGCCCACTCCAAATTGATTCCCGACTGACCGGTAGCTGTCTGGCGTTGCAAGCTTCCACAGGGCTATCGCCACTCGCGTCTCAACTATGAGGGCTGCTCTCATCCTGGTATTCTGGCGCTTCAGGGCAGGGGAAAGCAAGTCACAAAGTTCCATGAAAGTGCCCTTACACATGCGAAAGTTTCGCAGCCACTGGGAATCGTCCCACACCTGCAACACGATGCGGTCCCACCAGTCTGTGCTTGTTTCCCGGGCCCAGAATCGGCGTTCCACGGCATGAACCTGCCCCAGTAACACCATGATTTGCACATTGCTGGGGTCCGTACTTTGTGAGAGGTCTATGTCCATGTCAATTTCCTCATCACTCTCGTCACCGCGCTGCAATTGCCTCCTCGCCTGGTCCTGGTTTTGCTTTGGCATGTCATGGCTCTGCATATACTCCAGGACAATGTGCGTGGTGTTCATAGTGCTCATAATTTCCGCGGTGATCTGAGCGGGCTCCATGATCCCAGTGCTATGGCGTCTGGGCTGAAAAAAGGCGCGAAACTGACGGAGGGAGGGGCGAGTAATGACATGGCGTACAGGTACAGGGAATTAAAATCAACAAAGGTGGCTGTGCATCAGGGAGAAACACAAACAACTGTCACACAGAATGGCCCCCCCATAGATTGAACTCAAAACCCTGGGTTTAGCAGGCCGTTGATTTCACGGAGGGAGGGGGAAGCAAATGAATACAGAACAAATCTGGTCCATCTATTTTTTACATCTTAAGCTGGCAGCAGACGGTGCAGCATGAGTGATAGCCCTCGGCATCTTCTGGGTGCTTGGCAGAAGATACTGTACTACAACTGCTAGCCATCATCGTCAAGACGGTTCAATAGGACTGCCGGCAGGACCGAGTCTCCAGGAGACAAAGCATGTCTGCCCAGGTGCCTCTGATTGAACTGGAATAAAATGATGACAGATATCAATCATAATACACCATCTACTGCCAAAAGGCAAGGGGCTGCTGCTGTGTAGCAATGCAGTACCACGTCTGCCGGCACCCAGATGACGTATGGTGACGGTGAGCTGAGCTGAGCTGAGCGGGCTCCATGCTTGCCGTGGTATGTCGTTTGCACAGGTAACCCAGGTAAAAAGGTGCGAATCGATTGTCTGCCGTTGCTCTGACGGAGGGGGAGGGGCCTGACGACATGTACCCAGAATCCACCGCGACATTGTTTTGCATGAGCAGGCATTGGGATCTCAACCCAGAATTCCAATGGGTGGCGGAGACTGCGGGAACTGTGGGATAGCTACCCACAGTGCAACGCTCCGGAAGTCGATGCTTGCCTCGGTACTGTGGACGCGGTCCGCCGACTTAATGCACTTAGAGCATTTTATGTGGGGACACACACAATCGACTGTATAAAACCGATTTCTATAAAACCGGCTTCTATAAATTCGACCTAGTTTTGTAGTGTAGACATACCCTGAGGTGCCACAAGTACTCCTATTTTTTTTGCGGATACAGACTAACACGGCTGCTACTCTGAAACCTGCTAAGAGAAAGGAAGAGTGCAACCAGGCTGAAAAGAAAGGGAGGCAGATCAGGTGAAGAGGACAGGCTCTAAAACTGCCAGATGGCAGAGGGAAGCCTCAGGGATTTTAAAATATTGTTAAGCTTCTGGGGAGCAAAGTCTTTGCAGAATCCTAGCATCCAGCTATATCAGTGGGGCTAGAAGAGATGGGGAGAGATCACAGAGGCCAGTTTCCAGCTCTGTGTGAATAGCTGGTAGTTAATGAGGGGCTGATACTCCTCCTCAAGACTTAGTGCTCTGGGACAGGGATCATCTTTTTGTTCTGTGTTTGTACAGCTTCTAGCACAATGGGGTCTGGTCCACGACTGGAGCCTGGAGGTGTTTCCACTAATACATACTCCTCCTCCCCTACTTTCTTGGGGATACAGCGTATCAGTACAAGACGTGCAGTGTTCCCTCAACAGAACAAGCCATGATGCAATTACCAGAGACATGCTTGGAAGCCGGGCAGCACCGTGATCTGAAGCAGAGACACGAAAGGGGAAAGTGCCTGCCAATAAATTCTGCATTACTCATTATTGACTTGACTTTGTTGGTTGTCACGATCTACCTGTTCATTACCAGAGACTCGACACAGCTGCTGGAGCTCCCTGTTAATGAGCTGTATTTGCAGCTTTCAAAGGATGATAGTTCATCAGTTCAAGGTTTTCCTTCTTTTTTATTCCTATGCCACTGGGGGACTTGCCAGATTACTTTCTTTGCCCCACTGCAGGTGGCTTCTTGCACTTGTCCTGGAGAAGAACTCCATGTGCTGCTAAGCTTTTCCTACTGGCTACTTTTCTGCTCCCTGCAGGGGTGGTAAGATTGGGTAAGAAGGGGACTCAGGTGACCCCAGACTCTGGAATGGTGCTTCCCAATGAGCCCTTCTGTACTAACGCGACAATGAGCAACTTTGCTTCCAGCAGAGCACAATGACGGTGAATTCAGCCACACCCTCCCACTGGACACCCAGTGCTAGATGATACAAAGAAGCTTCGCAGGTTCCTATCAGCTCTGTGTTGCTGACTGTTGAGATTTTAATCACCAAGTCTTGTGATAGATGCTGTTTTCCTTAAAGCCCTGGGTGCCTGGAATCAGGTTATCACCAAAGAATCAAAAGTTTCATTTAAAGGAAAAGGAAGTGTCTAGCCCTCATGGCTGCAGAGAACACTTTGAACATGTGACCGCAAGAAGCTCGAACAGAAGGAGGAGAATAAAAAGGACTCTGACATTTGTTAAAATCCCATGGATTTTTGTGACCCAGTACCTGATTTTCTTCTTGGTGTTGGCAATCAGCCCAATGGAAATGCCCACCTAAGCTACTGCTGCTCCCCACCTCACCCTGCCCAGTGCAGGTGTGGTTGAAGAACACTCTTCTAATCTTACCCGAATCCTGGTTCAAGAAACCATCCCCATTCAGGGCAATCCTTAAGCACATGCTTAATCACTCGCTCATGTGCTGTCCTGAAGAGGGCTGATCTTAAGCAAACACCTACATGCTTTCCTGAATCGAACCTTAGGAGACCTAGCAGTGTTTAGACTCTGTTATTAAGCACTTAGTTGTTCACTTGATGGTGACTGGTCAAGGGGTGGGTGGAATCTGTGATCCAAGGGAGAAAGGGTCTATCTCCCAGCCAACCAGTCTCCAGAGTATACTTTTTTGAAGAATGCATCGGAAATCTCCTTTTATGCTCATTAGAGACAGTCAATGATTTAGGAATTCAATTATGAAACGTTCCATGGAAGGAAGTTCAAAAATGAAGGCAATTAACATTACTCTAAAGGAAGGAAACATTTTTTAATGCATCATTATTTGTATAACTTCTTTTTTAAAAAATGAGTTATCACTCCCAATGCTGCACTTACAAGCAAGTGCATCTTTCCAGCCGGGCCCCTGATTTTCCTCAGACATAGGAAAGTGCAGTGGGAAGGCTGCAGCTAAGTGAGACAGACGAAGAAGGGTTTCTGTGGGAGATAAAATCATTAAGGAAAACAGCGAGTGACTGAAAGCGATGGAGAGCTAGAACGGTTCAGCAGTCAGCGTGAAGCTCTGTTAGAGTGCATCTCTACATCGGGGTGGATTCATTCTGTGTCCCCCTCCCATGCCACACACATACAGCTCACATTCATTCATTGTTATTTACCTGATGAGCACATTCCATGTGCTGGGCATGGTAGACATGAGAAGACTAATTTAGGAATGAATACTGGGCTAGGGGGCTGCAATTCACAGGCTGGGGAGTCCAAATGCTTATCCTCACCACTGATCTGTCCTATGGCTCTGAGCTTCTAACTCAGCGCATGGCTACACTTGCAGATGTAGAGTACTTTGAGTTAAACCAGCCTTTGTAGAGCGCAGCAGGGAAAGCACTGGTGTCTGTCCACACTAACAGCTGCCAGCGCACTGGCGTGGCCACATTAGCAGCTCTTGCAATGGCCACAGAGAGCAGTGCATTGTGGTAGCTATCCCAGCATGCAAGTGGCTGCAACATGCTTTTCAAATGGGGGTGGGATGGAGTGTGACAGGGAGTGTGTTGTGTGTACGTAGAGGGGAGAGAGTGGGTTTTGGGGGGGCTGAGAGCATGTCAGCAGGCTGTCTTGTAAGTTCAGACAGCAGCAGACCCCCTCTCCCCGCCGCCTCTCTCTCACACACACACAGCATTCCACAGCAATGGTTGCTTTATCTCAGAGCAGATAAGCATGTTGGCTGTCAGAAATGGAGCTTTCAAAGGACATATCCGCATTCCTGCAGCGATTACAAAACAATGACAAGAGTGGCCACTTGACTTAAGGGGATTATGGGACATTTCCGGAGGCTGATCAGAGCGCAGTAATGCAACACCTCGTTCACACTGACAGCCAGGCATTTCAGCCAATGCTCACCAAGCATTAATCTTCTCGCCGAAGTGGAGTACCAGGAGCTCTCTAGCCCTGGAATCAGAGCACTCTACGTGCCTTACCAGTGTGGACAGGGAGTGAGCTAGAGCACCCGGGGCTGCTTTAATGCGCTCTACCTTGCAAGTGTAGCCAAACCCTCCACGGCTGATCTTCAGCAGTCCTGAGCACCCATAATGCCAGTGGAAGACAGTGGGAATTAGGGGTGCTAATCACCTCTGAAAAAAAAAATCAGGCCTTGACGGTCAAATCAACAAAGATGGGTGTCGATAATCAGCCTGCTTTTAGGCACCTAAAAGCTGATTTAGGGTGAGATTTTCCATCTGAACAACTTAGGAGCACAAATCAAAGTGACTTTTAATAGGGCTTGTGAGCCTAAGTCACTATGATGCTGTAGAAAACCCCTCCCATATTCAGATATTAGAACATGCATTTGGGGGCCTAAATGCTTTTTGTTCTGTGTTTGTATGGCACCTAGCACAATGGGGGCCTGGCCCATGATGGGGCTCCTAGGTACTATTGCAGTACAAATAACAGACAACAATTCTGACTGGAAATGAAAGGCTTCCCCCGATATCGGGGGTGTTCTCTTGCTGTGAAGAAGCTTCACATGAGAAAATCTGGAACAGAGCAAACTGCAGGGGAAAAAAGGGAAGCGTCTCAGGTCTTTTTCAATTCTTGCTCTCCTTCCAAATCTCAAGCACCCCCCCATTTTAATTAATAACGCTGTCACCCTTCTAGAGTTCAGACAAAGGAGCAATGGAAAATGTATTTCAGTCACGTGGGTACCTGGGGAAATGAAGCAATCTCTTTAATGTTTCAAACCCTAATTAGGAGGCTCTTGTACTTACTCCAAAGCTGTTCTCTGCTAGAAAGGAGACCAGCAATTACCTCAGGAGGTCACTTTGAAGGTGGGCTAGAATAATATTTAAAATAAAGAATCATATGGATTGTTTGGAGCATCATAATAAATAAAACCCCAAACACTGACTAATGAGAAGGTTTCATGCAAGGTTGTTACTTTGCTTCAGGCTGGCTCGTTCCACCTGGCAGGGCAAAAGGGAGTCACTGCTACCGGCCACTAAGAAGGCTACTTAATAAGAAGGTCAGGGAGGAATCTCAAGAGAGTTCTTATCTGTGATCAGACCCAAGAGGAGAAGAAGGTGTCAATGCTAGCAGGACCGGCTCCAGCGTAGCAAGCTGGTGCTTGGGGCGACACATGGAAGGGGGCGGCACGTCTGGCTCTTCGGTGGCGGGTCCCTCGGTCCCTCTTGGCGGGAAGGACCTGCCGCCGAATTGCCGCTGAAGAATGAAGCGGCGGCGGTAGAGTCGCAGTGGAAGTGCCGCAGATGGCGATCGCGGCTTTTTTTTTTTTTTGCCTGCTTGCGGCGGCAAAAACCCTGGAGCCGGCCCTGAATGCTAGCATTCCTAGAACTGGTGATGCTGCTGAGTATTAGCTATTCACGTGCATATCCGTGCATATTTGATGTCACACGCTAGTGGTTGTGCCTATTATTGCTGCCAGCTAGGGGAGCTCTCTGGCTCAAACGGAAGAGGCCTATTGTGTAGCTGGAAGGCCCAGGATTCTAGCCTTACTCCCCACAAGTCTAGGTGTGATTTATCTGGTCATTCCCCATACATACCATATAGACTGCAATACAGCAGCTCTTTCAGTCTCTCCTCCTCACTCAGGCATCTGCCACTCGCACGCCCTTCTGACTTCCTGTTCAAAAAAGAAAAACAACTTCAGTTGCACCAGGGATGGCAATGTGTGGTGGAGAGCTGGACAACATGTTTTGGATTACATTTTTCTTCACTGAAAAATGCCGATTTAGATTGATAAACATTTTACAAATTTGCCAAATTGTTTCAATTGAGACAAATCCCTTAGAGGGAGTGAGTCCAGGAAGAGTGGAAGGTAGTCCCATTTTGTCAGTCAGTTTAAATTTTAAATCCAATTTAATTCGGCTGAGCTGAATTCAGCCAAACTGCAAGAGGATACTAGGGGATAGATACTGCTGACTTCACACTGACTTGGGTGTGTGTGTGCGCACATGCTCAAGGAGGGGTCATTTGTGGGGACTGAAGCCCAGGCCTGTGAATCTAAAAGCATGTGCATCTACTGCTTGAGTAAATGGAGATACTAACTGGGGGAGGGAGTCAGTCATTAAAATCCTGTTTGAGGAAGCTTTGTGGAGGTAGCAAATGCCATTGTAGTATGTTTCTGACGTATATACAATTAAGCTGTCACAGCCTGTCATGGTTATTACTTTTCTGTACAGGCAGTTATGGTGATATTGCTTCCCCTAATTACATCAAAAATGAAAGTCAAGAGTTCAAGATCCTCAACTATGTCAGAAAAAATTCACGGAGACAAAAGAATAATAAAAGTCTAGGAAAGTTGCTCCAGGGAGCGATGTTCCCCATAACTCAGATATTTTGCAGAGAAAATGATAAAGATACCAATTTCCCAGTTATTCTGATCCTGTCTTGGAGGGAGCAGTTAAAACTTTAATGTGGTCTAACAGTCAATAGGACCATGCATCAAATGAGGGAGTGGCCTCTGGGCGGGACAGCGGCAATGCCTATAGCAGTGTTTTTGTAATGGGGTTAGAAATGGGACTGTGCCCCAGAGTTCCAGAACTGAATCCTCTCCCCACATTTGGATCCACAATGCTGAGTCAGGACACATCTGTGGGGTTTTGGAAAAGGCGGTTTCTGTTTCTAGGTATATAGTTAGAGCCATTGGGAACTGACTTTTTTTTCCTGGGGGAGGGGGAAGAGGTTTTTTGTTGAATATTTTCTTTAACATTTTCTGGATTTGGATTTAAAGACCAAAACCATAAAGTTTTTCATTTAAAAACAAACACACAAAAAAGGTTTTTGTTGCCAAAACCAAATTTTTCTTTCAGTTTTTGACACCCCCCCTCCAATCCCCCCCGGAATCTTAAAGAAAAACAATTTTTTTTTGCACAAGATAGAACCATTTGAAGCAGGTGTGAAGACAAACTGAAGAGATGAACAGGTGCAAGTGTACACTAGTTCTTATATATGTGCTCCAGGGAGCTGTGCATTGTGGCACAGGTCCTACAATCTACAGAGTCTAGACTACTGTAGAGAGGATGCTATGGATGCATGGTGCATTGTGGCCATCTGAAAGGGCTTACCTGGTTCCATCCCAGTAGTATAAATTGCAACAACACAGTGTAAATACAAGCTAAGAAGCTCACGGTGGGTATCATGGAACCAAGCAGGGCATTTTTAAAGCAAAACCCGGAGAGTTTCCATCTGGGCATTTGCAGTTAGAGTGAATTGCAGCTTGTCAAATGAATAGCAGCCCATTTGCATTCAGAGTACAGCAAGTGAAATTTGCCCATAACATGGGATTAAGAATTTTTATGAATGCTATTAGCATGATGTATGTACCTTCCAAACACTGGGAACTGAGAGGGAAATTGAGACACTTCAGAATCAGCAAGGAGAAGGAGACATACTGCAATGGCTTGTACATTTGTGTGTGAATTTGGTGCTGAGGAAGAGTAGTAAGGTATAATGAATAGTACTCATGCCTTGCCATAATATTTGGCTCAAGATCTCATAGCATTTTAAAAAGTCAGATAAGTATTTCCATTATAAAGATGGGGAGAGCACAGAGAGGTAAGGAACTCATTCTCGGTCACACAGCAAACCAGTGGCAGAATCTGGACAGAACCCAGTCGTCTGATTCCCAGTGCTGTGCTCTAGCCACAAGATTACACTGCTTTCTCCTTGTTTTTAACCAGAGATCTGTGGCTGCTTCTTCCACACAGTGCTTCCGTTCTGACCTGCAGCCCCATCAGTACATTCCATTCATAGCATTTTGAGCAGAAAGCACACCTCTACCCCGACAGAACGCGACCCGATATAAGTGAATTTGGATATAACGCGGTAAAGCAGCGGGGAGCCCCGGGCCCTTTAAAGCGCCACCTGAGCCGCGCTGCTTTACCGCGTTATATCTGAATTTGTGTGGAGCCCCGGGCCCTTTAAATCCCTGCCCGAGCCCTGCTGCCGGAGCTCCGGCGGTGATTTAAAGGGACCAGGGCTCCCCGCAGCGGCTGGAGCACTGGGCCCTTTAAATCCCCGCCGGGGAAGCTGGTCCAGTCCGGCACCACGTACGGCTCTTGCTGGTACGCCATACCAGAACGAACTGGATATAACGCGGTCTCACCTATAAGGCGGTGAGATTTTTTGGCTCCCGAGGACCGCATTATATTGGGGTAGAGGTGTACCTCCTGGGCTGGCTTTGCTCTGAGAACCAAGATGAGATGCGCCACACAAACCAGAATTTGAATACAAGACTCGAGAGGCAAAAGTACAAGTCCACCAATCTGCTGAACGGCAATAGTCTAGAACAAGAATCTAACTAGGGTGCAAGTATCAGAGAGCACCCAACAGGGGTATGGCAACTAAAGGAGAAACCATGTTACTGAGGAGAACATTACAAGGGGAAAATGAGCTATTGGTTTGTCTGTCTTTTTTGGCCTCTTATTATTAGTGAATCTCAAAGGTCCATGTATCTGTCCAGATCTTGAAAAGAGTAATCTACAAATTACTGGGGCTGAACTGTGCATTGCCTCAGGAGATGTGTAGGCCTACAGAGTCTGAGGGCCGGTTTACACTTAAAAGTCAGGTCGACATAGCTACAGTGAATTTTTCACACCCGAGCACTATAGTTAAGCCGACCTAACCCCAGCGTAGATGCAGCTAGGTTGATGGTAGAATTCTGTTGCTGCTCGGGGAGGGAGATTAACTACATCAGTGGAAAAAACACTTCAGTTGCTGTTGGAAGCATCTCCACTATGGTGCTACGGTGAAATAACTGCAGCACTGTATTTGTGCCATTATAGTGTCCGTAGTATAGACATGGCCTGAACATATTGATGAAGGCTTTTATTTGAGAAGTTCCTGCTGGCCCTTAACTGGGCTTAAAGAGCAGATCAGGGACAATCTCGGTGTTTTTAAACAGAGCTGAGTGACAACAGAAAAAAGTAATGGTACAAATGTTGACTTGACTTTTGAAATGAATTTCTTGCAGCCATATTTCCTCCCCTTTATATCTGCTTTCCTCACACACTTGTGTGACTGAGCATCATCTGATTGTTCACAGTAAGCAAGTTTCAAAGTCATGCTCATGAGCAACAGAAAAACATGTTTTAAATCTGAATGCATGAATAGTCACACCAGAAGGAGTTACATACTCTTCCAATCAGGGGACCGAAACAATGACTTGACTGACCAATCACAACCAACCAACACAAATATCAAGTGCTTGCTGAGAAATATTTGTGAGAAAGCCACAGAATTGTCAAAAAAGCTGCATAAATTCAAGAAAAAGAGACTAGCTTTAAGGAATAAATTCTTCATTGCAAATTATTCACTCAGACATAGGTGTTAAATCCCCAGTCTCTGGTAATGACAGAAAGTCTCCAGCCATCTTCACAGAGGTGGGGTTATGGAAAAGGGACACAGGAGATTGAATATTGAACTTCACCCACACCCAGAGTAGACTGATGCTGGAGTAGAGAGAGCTAGGGACGTTTTGGTGCACATTAGCAGAGTCCACGGGGGGGGGGGGTGAGAAGACACCCCTGAGCAACATAAATTTGGTTTTATTAGGTCAACGGGAGCACTTTCTCCTGTTGGCATAGAGTGGCTACATGAGCGATCTTATAGTGGCACAGCTGTAGCTTGCTAGTGTAGACATGGCCTTAGTGTAAATCTACAGCATGCCATCCAAGCCAGCTTGCCACAAAGTAAGTGTACATGTAGACACACCCTTTGTTAAGTCCTGTGGCTTTGCCAATAAGTCACTTTTCACTTAACCATGGTTGACCATCCCACCACTATGGCTGACCCTAATCTAGAAAACCACCATTGCCACAGTCCCATGGGTTGGTTCAGATAAGGGCACAGACACTCAAAGGCATGTCTGAACTTTTTGGGGCTGTTCCCACACAAACATGGATTGAGTTAAGCCAGGGCAAACCCCTGTCAGGACAGCCTTATTTTGAGTTAGGAGAACAAATACCTACTTCTGGTGCAGTGCTTTTCACCGGTAGAGTTCCAAGGGCTTTTCGGAGGAGGCATCGTTAGCCTCATTGTTCAGAGGTGAAATAACTTGCCCACCAGGCCAGTGGCAGAACCAGAAATAGAAGCCAGGTCCCAAGTCTCCTGAGTGGCAGCCCAGTGCTCTATCCATTAGGTCATACTGCCTCCCCATTTTAAAGCTAAACTGCACTTCCCTGTTCCTAACTGATTTAAACCAAACCAAAATAAACCAGCTTCAAAGTTTAATAAGTGTTCACACAGCCTTTTCACAGGGTTTAAAAAAAAAATCACACCCAGAGTTAAACTGGTACAGCTGTGTGTGTAGACAAGCCCTCCAAAACTGGGTTCATAATCTAATGTGAATTGATTTAAAGGAGATCTGCATTCCTTCTTGTTTCCAATCATGCTGGAAACATGATCTGATCGGTGTCTCCACCTACTGGCACTTCTGATTGGAATCATGAGCACTGAGGCACATGACTATTATTGACTTATGTAACTATCCCTCACATGCCTCAGTGAGTTTTATAAAATTACAAGCTCTGTGTATACTTATATGGCCTGATTTTCAGAGGTGCTGGGCATCTGCAGCTCCCATTTTCTTCAGCTGAATTGTCAGTGCTCAGCACTTCACATAACATGCCTCTGGGGTGGGAAGTAGCAAACCTGATACCACTGCAGAAACTCAGGGAGAGTTCTGCCGATTCTGTTTTTCCTGAGTTCTGCTTAGCACAGAAATGGAGGGTACAGGGCAGGGCAAAGGTGACTTTAGGCACCTTTAAGCCTTTCCAATATTCTTGATTTGGTCAGTGACCTGCCCTGTTCCCACAGCAAGTCACAGCAGCCTCAAGGCTGCTCTACTGTACACTCGGCTGTGACAGTGCCCCTCCCCCCATAGCCCTTGTAGCAGTCAAGAATAGTCGGAGTGCAGCAAGGCCCAGTTGCATCATCTCTTGCTGCCGGCTGCAAGGGAGCCATAGCATAAAACTGTTCTGTCAAGGTTATGATTATGCTGGAGGTATTCCTGAGGCTGGTCCTGCCTCCTAAATGGCCCCTTCATGTGGCCAAAGTGGTCTAAAAGCATTTGAGGGGAATAAAAGAATCAGTCTCAGTAAGGGCCTGATCCAGTTCTCACTGAGATCTATGGAAAGACTCGTGCCGTCTTAGATTTCAATGTGCTTTGGATCGGGCCTTAAGAGAAGGCTAGTACCCCATTCAATTAACACAGCAGAGGAATTCATTACCCCAATGGAAATTCATTTATAAAAGGATATTGAAATTTTGAGTTCCCCAGGAGCTTTTACTGAAAATTTGGCAAAAGTGTTTCATCTAAACCAGTTCTCCTTTCCTGGCATTTCATCTCTCTCAACAGATTATACTTGAGCCCTCCGAGGCCAGCATTGCAATTCTTTATACCCTTTATTCACCGCAGCCAGGATACCGCTTTTTAAAAAACACAACTAATTAAACAAAGTCTGCCTCTATCTTTGTTTTGCTTTCAGTTTGTTCGGATACTCCCCATAGTTACTCCTGGCTTGGGCATACCACGGCAGTTCCCTTGTAAACATCCCTGAAATAAACCCTGGATTACAGCTGGAGTCATATTTGTTTGGCGTGAGATCAGTTTACAGGAAACCATGGCCTGCCGTGCAGGGAATGTTTCCACCTTTGTTAGTTCTTGGGCCGCAGGGCCTCTTGACAGTGCCAAGAGCTGAAAGCTATTAATAAGGAAGTGGGAGGGGACACTCGCCACATTTAACCCTTGCCATGGAGCCATGGTAATGACTTCATAGTTATAGCTGCTGTGCTTCACACATCAGTATTCATAAATTTGCTATAAAAAAATAAACTCAGGAAATGCTGATAAAAACCTTTGGTAAGTTATAGTTAGGGGTGTAAACACATATCTGTTAAAACGCTATTGAAACACTGTAGTGACACCTTCTTGCAAAGTGGTAGCTGATGTCTGGGGGCTTGCAAATCCGTTTTTGCCCTGGAGGAGTGATCAATGACATGGAGTCTGAGTGTTTTCCCAGCTGAACTTGTTTATTTTACACTATATGCCACCAATGTTTGAATAGAGAGGGACACAAAGAGCAAACCGGCAATCCCTTCTTTTTGGAATCTCAGCCAAGGCTCCATTCCCAGGGTGCAGCTCTGCCTCAAGAACTGACTAGTTAGAAACATTAAGGCAGAGAGCAAACTCCTTTGATATATTAGTATTAGAATTGGAAAAGGTGCAGAGAAGGGCAACAAAAATGATTAGGGGTATGGAACAGCTTCCGTATGAGGAGAGATTAAAAGACGGGAAGCATTCAGTTTAGGAGAGAGATGACTAAGGGGGGAAATGATAGAGGTCTATAAAAAAATCTCCTGGTGTCGAGAGAGTGAACCAGGAGATTTACCTCTTCACATACACACAAGAACCAGGGCTCACCCAATGAAATTAAGAGGCAGCAGGTTTAACACACAAAGAAGGAAGTACTTCTTCACACAGCGCACAGTCAACCTGTGGAATTCATTGCCAGGGGAAGGCCAAAAGTGTAACTGGATTTAAAAATGAATTGGATAAGTTCCTGAAGGATCACTCCATCAATGGCTGTTAGCCAAGATGCTCAGAGACCTAACCCTGTGCTCTGAGTGTCCCTAGCGGTATGTCTACACTACGGGATTAATCCGAATTTATATAATTCGAATTTTGGAAACAGATTGTATAAAGTCGAATGTATGCGGCCACACTAAGCACATTAATTCGGCGGTGTGCGTCCATGTACCGGGGCTAGCGTCGATTTCTGGAGCGTTGCACTATGGATAGCTATCCCATAGCTATCCCATAGTTCCCGCAGTCTCCCCCGCCCATTGGAATACTGGGTTGAGATCCCAGTGCCTGATGGGGCAAAAAACATTGTCGCAGGTGGTTCTGGGTACAGCCTCACCACTCCCTCCATGAAAGCAACAGCAAACAACCATTTCGCGCCTTTTTTCCTGGGTGAACACTGCAGACTCCATACCACGGCAAGCATGGAGCCCGCTCAGCTCAAGACAGCAGTCATGAACATTGTAAACACCTTGCGCGTTCTCGTGCAGTTTATGCTGAGCCAGAACCAGAAAAACGAGGTGAGGAGGCGGCGGCGACGGCAGCGCAGCAACAAGCGTGATGAGGACATGGACACGGACACAGAATTCTCTCAAACCGCGGGCCCCGGTGCTTTGGAGATCATGTTGTTAATGGGGCAGGTTCTATCCATGGAATGCCGATTCTGGGCCCAGGAAACAAGCACAGACTGGTGGGACCGCATAGTGTTGCAGGTGTAGGACGATTCCCAGTGGCTGCGAAACTTTCGCATGCGTAAGGGCACTTTCATGGAACTTTGTGACTTGCTGTCCCCTGCCCTGAAACGCCAGAATACCAAGATGAGAGCAGCCCTCACAGTTGAGAAGCGAGTGGCGATAGCCCTGTGGAAGCTTGCAACGCCAGACAGCTACCGGTCAGTCGGGAATCAATTTGGAGTGGGCAAATCTACTGTGGGGGCTGCTGTGATGCAAGTAACCAAAGCAATCACTGAGGTGCTGCTACGAAAGGTAGTGACTCTGGGAAATGTGCAAGTCATAGTGGATGGCTTTGCTGCAATGGGATTCCCTAACTGTGGTGGGGCGATAGATGGAACCCATATCCCTATCTTGGCACCGTAGCACTAGGGTACCCAGTACATAAACCGCAAGGGGTACTTTTCAATGGTGCTGCAAGCACTTGTGGATCACAAGGGACGTTTCACCAACATCAATGTGGGCTGGCCGGGAAGAGTTCATGATGCTCGCGTCTTCAGGAACACTACTCTGTTTAAACGGCTGCAGCAAGGGACTTACTTCCCGGACCAGAAAATAACCGTTGGGGATGTTGAAATGCCAATAGTTATTCTTGGAGACCCAGCCTACCCCTTAATGCCATGGCTCATGAAGCCATACACAGGCAGCCTGGACAGGAGTCAGGAGCTGTTCAACTACAGGCTGAGCAAGTGCAGAATGGTGGTAGAATGTGCATTTGGCCGTTTAAAAGGTTGCTGGCGATCGTTACTGACTCGCTCAGACTTCAGCCAAACCAATATCCCCATTGTTATTTCTGCTTGCTGTGTGCTCCACAATCTCTGTGAAAGTAAGGGGGAGACCTTTATGGAGGGGTGGGAGGCTGAGGCAAATCGCCTGGCTGCTGATTACGCACAGCCAGACACCAGGGCGATTAGAAGAGCACACCAGGAAGCGCTATGCATCAGAGAAGCTTTGAAAACCAGTTTCATGACTGGCCAGGCTACAGTGTGAAATTTCTGTTTGTTTCTCCTTCATGAAAACCCGCCCCCTTTATTGACTCATTCTCTGTAAGGAACCCACCCTCCCCCTTCCCCCAGCTTGCTTTCAAAGGAAATAAAGTCACTATTATTTAAAAATCATTTATTCTTTATTAATTGATTATAAAAAGAGGGAGAGAACCCGGGTGGGGTTTGGGAGGAGGATCGGCGGGAAGGAAAAGGCCACTAAAAAAAGGTTTAAAAAATGACAGCCTTTTGCTTGGGCTGTCCACTGGGGTGGAATGGGAGGGTGTACGGAGCCTCCCCTCCCCCGCGTTCTTACACGTCTGGGTGAGGAAGCTATGGAACATGGGGAGCGGGGAGGGGGGCGATACAGGGGCTGTAGCGGCACTCTGTTATCCTGCTGCCATTCCTGAAGCTCCACCAGACGCCGGAGCATGTCTGTTTGCTCACGCAGCAGCCCCAGCGTTGCATCCTGCCTCCTCTGATCTTCCTGCCGCCACCTCTCATCTCGAGCGTCTCTCCTCACGTTGGTCCCTCCTGTCCTCACGTTGGTCCCTCCTGTCCTCACGTTCACTGGCTTCTTTCCTATACTTTGAAACCGTGTCCTTCCACTCATTCAGATGAGCTCTTTCACTGCGGGTGGATTCCATGATTTCTGCGAACATCTCGTCTCGCGTCTTCTTTTTCCGAAGCCTTATCTGAGATAGCCTTCAGGATGGAGGAGGGAGACTTGAAGAATTTGCAGCTGCTGGAGGGAGGGAAAAAAGGAGAGAATTTTTTAAAAAGATACATTTTGCAGAACAATGCTTATACTCTTTCACGGTGACCAACACTATTCACATTACATAGCACATGTGATTTCTGTGCAAGGTCGCATTTTGCCTCTTAATATTGAGTGCCTGTGGCTTTGCTGCTAGAGATCACAGACCCAGGTCCGGGCAACAGAATTCGGCTTGCATGCGGCCATGGTAAGCCATTGTCTTTCGGCTTCTGCGCCCTCCTTTCCCACATACCAAGCAAAGCCCGTTGAGTGCTGCGGTTTTCCTGTTAACCTTCAGCAGCAGAAAACAAACTAACCCCCCCCATTCAATTCTCTGGATGATCGCTTTATCCCTCCCCCCACCGCGTGGCTGGTATCAGGGAAGATCCCTGCAGGAACCAAACTAACACCCCCCACCCCGCCATGAATTCTCTGGGATGATCGCTTTACCCCTCCCCCCACTGCGTGGCTGGTATCAGGGAAGATCCCTGCTAGCCAAACGCAAAAAGCTCTGGGCCAATTCCCCCCCTCCCCCTGCACTTGGCTAACTGCAGGGAAGGATTTCTTTTCAGCCACAGGCAAACAGCCCAGTAGGAACGGCCACCTCTGTCCCCTTAATTAAATTCCCGTATTTCAACCAGGTTACCATGAGTGATATCACTCTCCTGAGGATTACACAGCGAGATAAAGAACGGATGTTGCTTGAATGCCAGCAAACACCGGGACCATACGCTGCCAGGCTTTGTCATGCAATGATACCAGATTACTTGCTGCAACATGGCGCGGTCAAGTGTCCTACCATGGAGGACAGAATAAGGCTGCATTGCCCAGAAACCTTGTGGCAAGGCTTTTGGAGTACTTCCAGGAGAGCTTCATGGAGATATCCCTGGAGGATTTCCACTCCATCCCCAGACACGTTAACAGACTTTTCCAGTAGCTGTACTGGCTGCGAATGCATCCCAAGTCCTCAGGGCAAAGTAATCATTAAAAAACGCTTGCTTTTAAAACAAGTTTTATATTTTAAAAGGTAAACTCACCTGAGGTCCCTTCCATGGGGTCTTGGTCTTGGATACTGGCTTGGGAGGGTACTTCAGTCAGGCTGAGAAAAAGATCCTGGCTGTTGGGGAGAACGGAGTGCTGGGTGCTCTCGGCAAGCTCGTCCTCCTCCTCCTCTTCCCCGTCCGCAGAATCCTCAGGTGTAGCTGATGAGATTATCCCCACCTCGGAATCCACAGTCAGAGGTGGGGTAGTGGTGGCGGCCCCCCCTAGAACTGCATGCAGCTCGGCGTAGAAGCGGCATGTACGCGGCTCTGACCCGGAGCGACCGTTTGCCTCCTTTGTTTTTTGATAGGCTTGTCTGAGCTCCTTGACTTTCACGCGGCACTGATCTGAGTCCCTATTGTGGCCTCTCTCCATCATGCCCTTGGAGATTTTTTCAAAAGTTTTGGCATTTCGTCTTTTCGAATGAAGTTCTGCTAGCACTGAATCCTCTCCCCCATATAGCGATCAGATCCAGTACCTCCCGTATGGTCCATGCTGGTGCTCTTTTTCGATTATCGGCCTGCATGGTTACCTGTGCTGATGAGCTGAGCTATCTGTGGTCACCTGTGCTCTCCACGCTGGGCAAACAGGAAATGAAATTCAAATGTTCGTGGGGCTTTTCCTGTCTACCTGGCCAGTGCATCCGAGTTCAGACTGCTGTCCAGAGCGGTCACAATGGTGCACTGTGGGACAGCTCCCGGAGGCCAATACCATCGAATTGCGGCCACACTAACCCTAATTTGAAATGACAATATCGATTTTGGCGCTACACCGCTCATCAGGGTGGAGTACAGAAATCAATTTTAAGAGCCCTTTATTTTGAAATAAATGGCTTCGTTGTGTGGACGGGTGCAGGGTTAATTCGATTTAACGCTGCTAAATCCGAATTAAAGTCATAGTGTAGACCAGGCCTAAACCTCTGACGGCCAAAAGCTGGAACTGGATGATAGGGGGTGGATCACTCAATTGCCCTATTCTGTTCATTCCCTCTGAAGCACCTGGCACTGGCCACTGTCGGAAGACAGGATACTGGGCTAGATGGCCCCTTGGTCTGACCCAGTATGGCCGTTCTTACGGTGCTCGCCATTGCGCCCCTGAAGTGAAACTGCATCACAAAACTAAACAGTCCAAAAAACTATACAGCACGTACACATTTAGAAAGAGAATGTGGGGGACTGTGTCACTGTGCACCTGTTGACTCTCCCCATAACTGAAGTTACTAAGAGAAGTCCTGACCCTGCAGACATGTGACCGTGTCCACTTATGCACATGAGGAGTCCTATTGGATACACTCACTTTAAGGCCACTTTGCACTTACCAGAGAGTTATAAGAGACTTGTATTGTAAATGAGCATCAGGTCCAAGGCTTTAAGCAGGGGCTCTGCTTTTGAGTTACTACTGTACCTGCAGAAATGGCAACACAAACATTTAACTACCAGATCATCACAATAGAAGTTTAAAGAACAACCCAACTTTGCAAACTGCATCAGATACTTGCCCAAGGTGTCACCTTAAACTTTCATTTGGGAGCAAAAATTACCTTGTGGGATGGGGGGAGGGGGAGAGGTCATTCTCCTCATTTAATTTTGAATGGAAAGAAAATTTAAAAAAAATGTTCAGGATTTGGACAAGTAACAACCCAAAGAATATTTGAAGCTCCTGCCCTTCTCAATAGCAGAACCTATATTTCCCCTCCACCACTCAAAGACCATTTTAATCACTATCCCTCCAACACCTCTTGATGCTCTATAAAAATAAAAATCTTTCTTTCTGTTGTTGATAATTACGTGGGTTCCCCCCCAGTTGGGATATAATTTAGTTTGTTTTAAACACAACCCAGGTAACATTCAACTGGAAAGGAAACCTACAAATGTGAGGTGAAGGAGAAAAGAGGAGAAATTAATGGAAATACATTAGCCAAACATAACAAAGTGACAATGGGACTGATCCTGACGCCCTCTTGGGTTTAAAGGCTGTGGTCAAGGTATCCCTACACGCAAATGATTACCAGCTGGTAGAATGGCCCCTTGGTGTCATAGGCAGCTGGGCTTACATCTGAGCAGTCCTGAAGCTGCTCTAACTTACATTCCAGAATAGGAGGAGCACATAGGTAGCTTAAAGCCAACGTTATCCCTATTCTGGTCTTGCACTGAGCCCAGGTTGGCCACACCATATGGGCCAGTGACATTAAGGGCCCAATCTTGCAAAAGTCTCATTTCAGAAAAGCCATTGGGACTTCAGCACCTGACGTTAAGCACGTGCTGAAGTGCATTGTTGAATACGGATGGAATAAGGCACGTTTCTATGCTTTCCTGGCTCAGAATTAAAATGCTGAGCTCTCAAAAGTTCTGTTGAAGCCAACAGGAGGTGAAGAGATCAACCTCTAGCAGGACTGAGTGGTAAGCGGCCATAACCTAAGATAAAGGAATGTTACATTCATAACAACCACCATCTGGGGTCCAATCCTACTCTTCACATTTAGGCAAGACTTCCATTAACTTCAATGAGATTTTTGCCTTTGTAAAGAAAGCAGGATTGTGTCTTTGATATGCTCATGGATCATTAATGAATAAGAAGTAGGAACACAGGAACTGCCATACTGAATTAGACCAGGGGTCCATCTTGTTCATCATCCTGTCTCCAGCAATGGCTAGCCCCAGCTGCTTCATATAACATATCTAAGCATAACCAGTGCAACATCCACTATACTACATCAAACCACAGTGCCAGACTGTTTCTACCTCTACGTTCTGTGACAGACCCAGACCAGTGGGGTACAGGAGTCTAGTAGAGGGCAAATATACTGGTCACTGGATGAGTAGTTTTCTGTTTCCTGAGTGACCAGGGTGTGCTGCTGGAGGACTGAGGAGCACAAGCATTATCAGACACCAGGAGGAAGGTCCTGTGGTGAGAATAAGGAAGGTGTTTGGAGGAGGCCATGGAGAAGTAGCCCAGGGAGTTGTAGCTGTCATGCAGCTGTTACAGGAGGCACTATAGACAGCTGCAGTCCACAGGGCCCTGGGCTGGAACCCGGAGTAGAGGGCGGGCCCGGGTTCCCTCCAAACCTCCCAATTGACCTGGACTGTGGGTTCTCCCAGAGGGGAAGGTCTCTGGGCTGTTCCCCAACCCACATGGTGAATCTCTGAGGCAAGAAAATCCGCCAATAAGCACAGGACCCACCAAGATAGAGGAGGAACTTTGTCACAGTTCACATTTATAAGCATGAACGGTTTCAAAGAAGTCAGGGAGCAAAACCTGGCTGGGGTCGACGGTTTTTGGTTCAAACTCCGTGCTACTACCATGTTGAAAGTTCCTTCCCAAGTCTCTCTCACACAAGGAAGTTTCAAGTTAAGTTTTTCAGAGGAAAAATATTCTGCTCGAAATAGCATGTTTTCACATTGACTGTCAGGGGAAATGGGATGTAGTAGAGTGTGACGCCATTGTGCAATGAATACCAATTCCACTTGAATAATAATAAAAAAATCCAAACAAGAACAGGGCTTTGTCACTTGTTATAGTTGTATCCCCTTTTGTTTTTACAGATATGCAGTTCACGGGAAATTAGATGATTAGTTCCTCAACGCATCTGTCAAGGAGACACACAAACCAGCTTTCTACAACCAAATTCAAATGAGGAGAAACGTAAGAAGTGGGCTGCAGTATGTCTGTCTTTTTTCTGGATTTATCATAAGCAGCCTCCCCAGCACATTAGTTAGCTGAGATACATGGATGAAAAGGAAATTCAGTTGTAGCTTATAGACCCATGGCAATTTTGAAGATATTTTTTTCTACTGTTTTAGTAATGTGTGAAGGAGGCATAACCTTGCACCTTGCACCTTCTTTTGGTAACAGCTGTGCAGTTTAGCCCTTTACAGCTGCAAACTCTATATAGCTAGCCAAGATATTTTACAGTGATTAGTTCTTCCATTTTGGGTACCCACCTTGGGACACCTTACAAGGCCTGATTTTCAGACAGGTGGGTGCTCAGTGTTGTCTGCAAATCAGCAGTGGGCCTACTAATATGCTTCAAGTTAGGCACATTCTTATGTACCTTATTGAATCTGAGCCTAGGTGAGGAAGGATAGTCTTATGGTTAAAAGCAACAGAGGGTCCTGTGGCACCTTTGAGACTAACAGAAACTTCTGTTAGTCTCAAAGGTGCCACAGGACCCTCTGTTGCTCTTTACAGATTCAGACTAACACGGCTACCCCTCGGGTCTTATGGTTAAGGCATTGGACTGGGATTCAGGAGATCTGAGCTCAGTTTTTGCCTCTGCCACCGATTTGCATGTCCTTGGGCAAGTCACTTGGTCTCTTTATAAAAGGGGAACTAATAAGTGAAGGGCAGGAGATAGAATCTAACTAGACAATGCTCCTTAAGCTCTTCAGCATAACAACTGTCTCATACAGTGTATTTGTATAGTATCTAGCACAACAGGGCTCTGACTTCACTGGGACAGTTAGACGTTAGGGTACTGCAAATAATAAAACGTCACTATAATGATGAGCCCCAGCTTAGAGGGCCTCATGACATGGGCATTGTATGCTTCCTGGCATGGAGCACAAGGGGATTTTTAATAAAGGAGAAAGCCTGAACTCTAGCTGAAAGGAAGATTACTCATTTGTTCCAATACCTCTTCTGTTAAATGCCCCACCCCTACCATTACAGGGGCTGAATGCTGCTGGCTTTTGCTCACTATGTGGCCAGTGCTACTCCAAACTCCTCCTTTCAGTGCTGGCTGATGATGATGATGAGGTAGCATGGAGTGGAACAAGCACTTAATAAAAGCAAAGCCTGCAAAGCCCCTGGCATAACTGAAATTCCGTGTGTGCTCAGCAGGCCATGCGGAAGCCAGCCAGCCAAAGGTAGACATCATAAGTGGAAATGAGAGAGCCTGGGCATGAAAAGACAAGTGAGCTTTGTGGAGTTATAATGGGTGTTAATGCTACTCAAGCATCAGCTGCCTGTTCTAACTAGTGCATGGCAGCTCCTTGCAGAATAGGCACTCTCTGGGCAGCAGGAACCACCAGAGAGCACCAGCACATGGAGAGGCATGTGTTACCCAACACTGATCTGAGAAGCGAAACTACTGTTTGAACACGATCGCTTAACGGTGTCAGCTTTTTTTCTCCATGGGTGTCTTAATTCAACACCTGGCTTTCTTCTCTCTCGTAGCGCTGGCGAAGAGAGCTGGAATGCAGACAGACAGCTGTCTTTATCCACAGAACAGGTCCGCACCGGAAGCGGGCATCCAGGCTTGCCCTAGGATGCGGTACCTTTCAGTGTGACATGGTACTTTACTCCCTATAATCGGTTCCTAGGCTCACTGCCTAGCTTGCCAATAAGGGTGCCAAGTGTGATGGTACATATGTGGGGTCCTGCCCACTAGGGAAAGGCTTGAGCCCACCCAGATCATTATGAGCATCACCAAACATATGTCAGACAGCAAAGCTTTTGGTCACTACCAACCTGGGCTGAACTCACACCAACACCCTAGATGCAATATGTTCCATATCTTATTGCCAATCACACGAGGCACTAAGTCCCCTCTTCTTGCCACCTTCATGTGAAATGCATCCTGTGCACATGCTTCTGTGCAGCACATGTGTATTTTAAATAGGGCAGCTGGTACCTGCTCTGAATGGCTTCACAGCTGATACAGACTTACCCTGATATAGCTGCTCTTGTGATCCAAAGCACAGGCTCACGCACTGTAGTAACCCTACATGCTCTCTCCCAGCCTTGCTCTCCCAATACTCCAGAGCTTCTAGACAGTGGCGTAGCCAGCTTCTAAGAGGAGGGGGAGCAAACATAAAAAAGGTGCCCCCTCTTGGCTCCTCCTCTGGCCACGCCCCCCCCATGGCTCCTCCGGCCCTGCTGTGCCACCCCCGTGCCTGCCCCCCTCGCTCCTCCGGCCGCGGCTGCTGGCTGCCATGCTGCGCCCCCCCGCTCCTCCAGCCGTGCCTGCTGCCCCCCCATGGCTGCCGGCTGTGCTGCGGGCCGCCAGCCTGCGCCCCCCCTCGCTCCTCCGGCCGCGGCTGCTGGCCGCGCTGCGGGACGCATGCCGCACCCCCCGCTCCTTCGGCCGCGCCCCCCCCCCGCTCCTCCGGTTGTGCCCACTGCCCCCCCATGGCTGCCGGCTGCGCTGCAGGCCGCCAGCCTGCGCCCCCCCTCACTCCTCCGGCCGCTTTTGGAAAGGCGCCACTTATGGAACATGTGCTGAGGGGAAGCGGCTGCTTCCCCTGCACCCCGCTAGCTACGCTACTGCTTCTAGACAATGCCTCACCCCTACCTGAGGGAGCCTCCCCATCACTCTCTCCCAATTCCTCATTCTCCTCTTTAGTCCATGTGAGAGATAAGGCAGAATGTTTCTGAGGGTCTCTGGATTGGCACTGGTTCTACAAGGTACCTAGTGGCCCAGTGCTAGTATGTGGCTTTCCTTCTCACAGGAACTGACAAAAGTTACACAGCACGATCCATATTCCTTGAACTCTCGCTCCAATAAATGTATTTACCCCCCACTCCCCCCCACTAACAGGCTGACTAAGGCCCCAGCATTTACTTCAAACGGGCAGCTCCCCAGACCAATGGCTTCCCTCAGACTCCACAGCAAACCAACTCACCTGCATTGTTCCATTCATCAGTTGCAGCCCTGATGGAATCCTTGTCAGAACCTGCAATGCCAGATGACTCCATGCAGCCCGAGCGCTGCACACCACACGTAATGTTTACGGGGAGGCTCTGGCAGCTTCTGAGGAGCACCTTGACTAGGTGCAGAGCAGCTATCCTTCAGTGTAGTGAAACTGTAACACTTAGGAATAAAAACAGTGGTTCATATCCTCTCCTCCTGTTCCAGTCATTTTGCCCCACTCAGGCTGCTCTCAGCATCAACAAGCATAACCAGCTCCTACACCACCTGTCCCTGCACACTAAGGCCTAAGGGGTATGAGAGGGCAGGGTGGAGCATGCCTGTGCTACACTGACTCAAAACTGGGATCGTAACCATCTGCAGGAGTCTCTAAACTGCTCTTAAATTCTGCACATAGGGTGATGCTTGGACAGATGCCCCACCAGAATCAGGGAGGTGTAACATGCTCCCTAGCTGAACATGTAACATGTTCCTCCCCTCCTGAGCCAAGCACATGCTAATGCAGGAGAGAATCTGGGCCAGTACATTTGTGTTAACAGCCTTCTGTGTTTATGTTGCCCCTAAACAGTATGGTCTGGAAAGCATTTGGTACCTCCCCACTTACAGGTCTGTAGAGTTTAAGTAGGCGTGTATTTAGGGAGTGTTTCTTCACAGCTTGAGAGAGGAAGAAACACAGAGGAAACTCAGCAAGAGCACATCAAAGAGAATTGGAAGGGATTGTTCCAGGCCTAATCAGAAGCACCTGCTAAGAAGATTTAGGAGCTACAAAGCATCCTAGGCAGGGAGGATGTTAGAACTGAAGGATGCTAGACACAGCATCAATGGGAATGTGCCTGAAACTGCCCTTAGAGCCACAACATGCCACAGCACTGTTAAAGGATTCAGAGCATTTTAATGTGGAACAACAAAGGAGTATTCTTATTTCACAAGTATGAAATGTCATGTTTACAGTGCTACATTTCTGGTGTGAATATTTGTTTTTAACCAAGGAGGGGGGTATGCTGCCAGAAGGTAACTCCTGAAGCTGCAGTAACAGATATGGGTTATAGACCAACAAATACCACTTCCTCTTGTGTTAACCTGGGCAATCGCCTTACACCTTGGCATTTTCCTTACATTACATCCTGTTAAATTATATCCCATCAGAACTACAAATGCCTTAGTATAGTTAGTATTGGGAACAACTGGCTCTTCATATCCAGTAACACAGCACAGGGACCCAGAATAAACATAGCTAACATATTGTCCTGTAAATGCCATCTTCCAAGTACAAATGTCAAAAGGTATATAAATTATGGACATGCATAGGCTGGGCCTGATTCTCCTCTCGCTACTCCAGTGTAAACCTAGAGTAATGACCCCCAAGACCAATGGAGTTAGAACAGTGTAAGGGAAAGGAGAATCAGATCCACTAACTAGAATGGGCGGCTCCTATGATATGAAAAAGATTAGGGGCCCAGTTCATTGTTGACATGCACCTAGGGTAGTCACATACACTTGTGCAAAGCAGGTATACAATGCTACCCAATCAAACTGGCAGAGGTTTGCATGGGTATAAATGAGGATGCCAGGAGCAGGACATTGGTGAATTAGACTGAAGTAGTAATGGAGCAGAACAAAGCATGAAACATAGGAACTGCCAGATTGGATCAGATCAGATGTCCATAGCCCAGCATCCTGTCCCTGAACTGCTCTCATTGCACAGGCAGTACATATCAGCATCATCTGACAGTAACCCATTTGTTTTCAAATATGAGGGTCAGGCTGCCCCAGTCAGCCAGCAGCACAACCCCCTCCCTCTCAAAAAAACCCACAGCCACCCTTCTAGCAGATAATCAAAAAGAGATCAGATAACAATCAAGCCTGTTTTGCTGAAGATGTAGCAATCAATCAGTGAGGCCTCTTCAGCTTGATTTGATTCCTCAACTACAATATGTTCAATATGAAATTGTCGCTGGACATACATTCACCACCTGTGTCCCTATCTGGGCCACAATCGTTTGAGAGGACAGGATGATGGAGGGCAATGATATTGAATAATATGTAAGGCTACAATTTAGTCATAAGTATTTTTAGTAGAAGTCATGGATAGGTCACAGGCAGTAAACAAAAATTCACAGCCAGGCGACCTGTCCGTGACTTGTAGTATATATCCCGGACTAAAACTTGGCTGTTCTGGGGGGGCTCTGGGACCGCTGCTGTTGCTCGGGGGACTGCTACAGCTGGCCAAACTGCTCAGGCGGCCCTGGGGTCAGGCACACCGGTAGGCTGCGGAAGTCACAGAGGTCCCAGGAAGTCACTGAATCTGTGACCTCCATGACAGACTCACAACCTTAATAATATGTGCCTAGTACATGCTGGTGGAGAAGGTGCTTCAGCAGAACAGAGTCATACTGTTAATTTTTAATAAAGCCAAACCCTAAGGAAGAGGCCCCTTAGGGCAGGTTGGGAAAAGCACCTCTCCATACGCTACACATTATAATTTTTCTCTACATGCAATGAGCCCTGCTGTAATGGTGTGGCCACTCCCCTTATGGCACAGCAGGGACTCTGCCTCCGTTTCCTTCCCATTCTTTGGGTGACCCACCCAGCCTCCAACACCTGCAGGGCTGGGGTGACTTAACCCTCCAGTTAGGTCACATGAGGCTTCCATCCCTTTCACGGTACGCAAAGTCCAAGATGAACCAAAGAAACACATTCTGTCATCCTGCCTGGGCTCAGCCCTTAGCAGACTGTTCTCCCTTTCCTGGAGTTGCAGCATACTGAGAAAACAAATGCTTTCACCTTCCTGGGCTCGTGCAAGCCGAAGTCAGTCACTGGCAGCCAAAAAAGGCAATCAGCCCAGTCCAGACCAGGCCTTCTTCCCAGGGAGGCTTTCATAGGCAGCAGTCTTCCCCCAGTCAGCCTTCTCTCCCATGCTGAAGGTCTGCTCTCCCTCCTGGCCAGCCACCAAGTGAGCTGGGCTCTCCCCTTTTAGCTCCTCCCTCGAAGCCTGACACCTGCAGCAGGTGTCACAGATCATGGTCTGATTGGGCCCCAAGCCAACCATTAATCCTTTCCTGACTCATGTGGCATTTGTGTAACCAATCACCAATGGAGTGCTCGAAGAGAAAGATGATGTGTCACCATCAGTCCAGATCCCCACAAATTTCTGAGAGTTTCCACCATTGTGGAAAATAAGAAGACTTGAGGATGCTGGAGAAATCCAGTTGGCTGTTATGGAGACCATGCTGGGTATTAAGGAATAACACGGTAGGAGTGATCACATTCTTTTCTGTTATGCACAGCATAGCAGTACTTTCAGATGCCTACCTCAGGCACCCACAGGAGAGTGATGGCCAGAATGCCCACTGACATACTGGATTTCAAGGAGGGGCGGGTTAGGACACGGAGTACATCACACATTGCAATCGTCTCATTGCTCAGCCCCATGCACCAAGTTCTGGGAAACAGTGTGAATGATTCCAGGAATGTTTCAAGAATGACTGTTTCCCAGAGGACAAAGATCCCTTTTTATTGTAGCGGGCTCCCCCTCCAGTCACACAAATGAATAGAAACACCCCTACACTAGCCTTGCACAGACAGTCCTTCTCTAGCTACCACCCTATTGGTTTTACAGCAACTCAACCAGAGAATCAGATTATATCCCCATCTTTCATAAAACTGTCAGAGCCAGTCCCCAAGGGCATATCCAAACTCATTCAGCAGCAATCCTGCCCTGACGGCTTACTGCTTTCCAATCTAAACTCTCCTGAGTTCCCTTCAAAAACTAATGAGACTGAAGCTGTGTGAAACTTCTCATTCTGTAGCATCTCCCCCATTCAGCAGCTGTGCCACTGCAGGGCTATTGCACTCAGGAATTTCAGCAACAGATAGCTGCTCTGACCAGCAGTTCCTCACACCGTTTCACTTTCTCCCACTCTAAATGGTCTATTTCCAAATGGTCTATTTCCATGGTCTGTAGCCAGCTAATGCACCATCCTTACTGTCAGATGCAACTGGCCCCTTCAAACCACTCCAGCAAGTCTTCAAGCAGCTCAGCAGATGGCTCAGCAGGCTCAGAAGGCAGTACCTGGGGAAGAGGGTGGAGGCTAAAGTTTTCCAAGGGATTCTAAGAGGGTAGGCATCTAGCATACACTGAAAGTCAACATGAAGTTGGGCACCTAACTTCCTGAAGCCTCAAACCCAAGAGTTGGACTCACACCTTATAATACTGAAAACAAGCTGTCATGACTAACTGCTTAGCTCACCATTGTGATTTAGGGAGCCATAATCTGACCCTCTCTACATAATTTGCATTATGTGCCTAGAAGCAAAGTGGTGCTTGAACAGGTCAAAACCCATGGCAAACGCACTGACTTCAAGCTTTTCATATTTCATTCTAAATGGCGTCTCAATTAGTCATTATAGCATTAATATCTGCATGTAGCTTATTACGAATGGCTTATTGGACAATTATAGCTTGTCAGCAACCAATATAAAATTACTTGGTTTTATAAAGGCTGGAAATTCCTTAGAAAAGACTTTTCAGGCACGTCTGTAGCCTAGGTACTTAGTCACATTCTTTTAATAGCTCCCGAATAGTGACAGCACAACCAAGCATTGTGAATATTACACCTACTCAGGACTCTAGCATTACTCAGGTTCTGATTTTCAATGGAAAACATTTTGTTCAACGCTTTTGAAAGGAGGCATCTCCCACAGCCTGGTCACTTTCCACTGTTCAGCCTTTGAAAAACAGGCCACTGTGATGTGCATTGTACAATTGTTAGTATATGGCTGGCAATGGTATTGACAAGGATTTAGTCAGGGACTTTCTAATGTATCCCTATGGAAGGAGGGTGTCTAAATCCCTTAGGCCCCTTTGAAAAATCTGAGACTTCATTAAACAGAAGTCACATGCTATAACGCCATTATTAAACCTTTGTCCAGTCTTTCTTTGGTTCCTCCTTCTTTAAAGGGTTATAGGCTTGTTGACCCAAAGCCCATTGAAGTCAATGGAAAAAAGTCCCATGTATTTCAACAGGCTTGGATCAGGCTTTATGGAAAGGTGATAGTTTTTGAATGGTTGCCACCATGGCCGGCTCCAGGCACCAGGCAACCAAGCACATGCTTGGGGCGGCGCCTGGTAAGGGGCAGCCAATCTTGGCGTGGCAGGGGGCAGTGCGG
>NW_020664583.1:8051395-8053578 GCF_002925995.2 Terrapene triunguis
CCATCAGGTGATGCCAGACCTCCACTGCTAAATCCTTAGGATCTGACCCCTCCCATCCCACTGAGGAAGCTACCTGCCTGACCAATAAAGACTGGAAATATACCTTCTGGTGTGGAGGCTGAATGGGGAAGCAAAGAGGTGGTGCTCCAACATGGGATTTTGCTCTGTTCCTTACAAAATGTTTGGTAATTAGAGTGGTTGTCATTACACAGATGAGCATTTACCCCCAGTGATAACAAAGATGTATCAGATCACAGGTCCCTCCTCCCCCACTCTTATTCCTTATTGTATGGAATCTGCTGCCAAATGTTCACTTTTTAATGGCAACCACTGCACTTCTCGCATCTCCAGGATCAACACACACTTAAATCCCTGCCTACTTTCTTCCCTTCCCAATGAAGTGTGACTAAAGCACTTCGCCAGTCTTACAGAACCATTTCAGTTGTATCAGTGGTCATTTATATGAGAGAAATTACCTCCTGAAGCACTATTTGCTTTTACAAATAATTTATTAGCATTAGGGTAAATTGGGTTCTGATCTCCACATTCATCATTAGCTTCAGCCCTTTTAGCAATGCCAGATGACACATCCGTCTTTCCACTGTCACTATTGCTGAGCAAATGGTTCTTACTCCACATCGGGGGGCATGGATCAGTGTTCACGTCGTGCTTCCCGTCAGTACCTAGCTTGGGGAAGCTAATGATTCAACCAGCTGACCAAATTTGGTGATGAATCCTGGTCACGTGCCACATGAGGCATGTTGCATATATGCTAAGACGACTCCACATCTTTGGCTTTCAGCCTAGGTACTGGGACGCCTACCCCCAGTCTTCGTCTGTGTTTTCGGGGGTGGCATGAACCTATTTCCACTCTTGGGCTCTGAGCATTCTGCCTTACAAGTAATTGAGTGTTCTGCTATCCAATCTTCCTCAGATCCCAAATTGCTCCCATGAACCAGTTGGCTGATTCCCATAGGGCCCTGTTTGAAGGGCTATGGGGTGGGGAGGAAAAGGCGAGTTCTTCCTTTGCTTCTAACAGATGAGTGAGCGAGGAAGGATGACCCTGTTGTGAGGACATTAGCCTATGACATAGTAGAGCTGAGTCCAAGTCTCTGCTACAGACTCCCTGTGTGACCTGGGACAAGTCTCTCTGTGCCTCAGTTCCCCATTTGTACAATGAGGAATACTAGCACTTCTTGTGAGGCTGAACACATTATATTTGTGTCATGCTCTGATATTACGGCGATCAGGTCCATTTCAGGATGTACATAGTGCTCTTTATTCCTTTAACTCATGCCCAGGAACACATCGGGAACAAGTGGTTGCATCTGACAGCGCTTTGACCTAGTGAATGAAATCAGTCTAGGCTTGAGACTCGGATGCAGTGATTCACAAGTCTTGGTGACTGATGATGGCTCTCACTCGACAGAGTGCGGTGAACATCCTCAGAAGTTGCTTATTTCATTGGGCTACATATTTGCATTTTATAATTGCAAGGTTTTTTCACTGCAGACTCATTTGCTTACAGGAGGATTTCACTCACTCCTGGTGCTCACCTGAATGGCTTTGCTTACAGGATTTTTCATGGGTCGGTGAGAAGCTATCATCTCCGTTAGTGAGAATGAGAAAACTGGAACAAGCTGTTGCATAAATGTGTTCATTATGCAGGAAATTAAATGAAATATTCAAAGTGCCCAGCTAGCAGAGTTCTGTCAAGGAACTCTTCTCACTCTGACCTGCCATGAACTGAACCTCCTTTTGGAGACTTTAAGGGACATGTTGTAGCTTGTCATGAGTATAATCCTGCTCTCAACACTTTCTGCACCTGACGGCATGGCTACACTTGCAGATGTAGAGCGTTTTGAGTTAAACCAGCCTTTGTAGAGCGCAGTAGGGAAAGCGCTGCAATCTGTCCACACTGACAGCTGCCTGTGCACTGGTGTGGCCACATTAGCAGCGCTTGCAATGGCCACAGAGAGCAGTGCATTGTGGTAGCTATCCCAGCATGCAAGTGGCTGCAATGTGCTTTTCAAATGGAGGTGGGGTGGGGTGGAGTGTGATAGGCAGTGTGTTGTGTGTATGTGGGGGGGGAGAGAGTGGGTTTTTGGGGGGCTGAGAGCATGTCAGCATGTTGTCTTGTAAATTCAGACAGGAGCAGACCCCCCCCCCCCCCCCCCCCCCCC
>NW_020664583.1:8053678-8090783 GCF_002925995.2 Terrapene triunguis
GCCCCCCCCCCCCCCGCCTCTCTCTCTCACACACAGCATTCCACAGTCATGGTTGCTTTGTCTCGGAGCAGATAAGCAGCCGGCTGTCAAACAGAGCTTTCAAAGGGCATATCCAAAACAATGACAAGAGTGGCCACTTGACTTAAGGGGATTATGGGACGTTTCCGGAGGCTGATCAGAGCGCAGTAATGCAACACCTCATTCACACTGACGCTGGGGCGCTCCAGCGGGGGCGCATCAAACATTATTCCTCTCGCTGAGCTGGAGTACCAGGAGCGCTCTAGCCGCGGAGTCAGAGCGCTCTACGTGCCTTGCCAGTGTAGACAGGGAGTGAGCTAGTGCGCCCGGGGCTCCTTTAATGTGCTGTAACTCGCAAGTGTAGCCAAGCCCCGACATAGCCATGCCTTGTGAAGTTAATATGTAATCTACAGTGCCAGGCAGGTTCTCTTTCAGAACATTGACTCTAGTGACATGTTCATATACAGCAGGGTCTTTGAAGTTGGCATTATTGGAAGGGTAGTGCTGGGGGATACAGATGCCACCTGGCAATGGGTTAGAATTACCATCCTGCCCCTAAGGCAGAGCACAGTAGCCAATCAGAGATGGGGAATGAAGACACATTGAAGCGATTTGGAGGAAAGCCATGGCACTGTCAAAGCAGCTGCCTGGCTGCTGATGGAGAGAGGAGCATCGGTGCAGGCTGAGCTCCATACCTAGCCGTTAAAAGCCTGGGTTGTGGCGAGAGAAGGGATCTTTGGGTTTTTGAAAAAAAATCTGAAATTTCTGCTAACTTAATCATCTTCATAAACCTCAAGCATAACGTCTTGGGGGAAAGACTGCAGCTGGTCAGGAAATTAGCGAGGAGGGCAGAAGGGGGGCGAAGAGGTGTTCCTGTAGAGATTCTGACAAAAGCAATATTATTATTGATTTTTGTCAGAATTCTGCTATGAATTTTTTGACTTTTAATAAAAAAAGCCCAAACCCTCTAAACTGATTTTTTTTCCAGATTTTGGCAACCAAATAATCTCTCACAGTTGGGCAAAAATGTTTGGTTCTCTAACAATTGCCATTTCCTGTTGAAAAACATTGCTGGAAAGTGTTCTGCTAGCTCTAGGGGCCTGATTCTCTGTGCCCACTGCACAGTCATTTCAGAGATTCCAAGGCAGAAGGGACCATTGTGATCATCTAGTCTGACCTCCTGTTTAACACACAGAACTTACCCCAAAAGCATTCCTTTCACACCAGCACAGAGTCAGCACCCATCGGGGATAAATGCTACCGCTTCTGATTCAGTCATGTTTTACGTCCACTTCACACTCGTATGAATGAGTGCACAAGGTGTAGGGCCATGGAGAATTAGTCCCTGTGTCTCTCTGAACCCCAGGGCCCACTCTGCCAGTTTACAGAGGTCTTCCAAAAACCATGGAGTGATAGTAGTGCTCGCTAGAGACCAACCTCAATGCAAAGTCTAGTCTGCTTAAAAATGAATGGGAAGTAGTTCCTGATACTATACCTGCTCCTGAGTTTCCCTGCCGTATTTTGTGATTTTCTAATCACATTTTTTTGTTTTTGACTTGTTTTCTCTCCTCTGTTGTTGAGTTATTATACCTGTTGGGACAGGCTGACCCTTTCCATAATTTATGCTGGAGCTTGGGTTGCTCCCAGCAACTGTGTCTTTGATCCATGGGCAATCACAAACCTCAAAGCTGTTGCACATACTGGCTGCCTTCAATTCAGATTAAATGGGGGGTGGGGGTGGGGGGTGGGCAAGGACAATTAAATGTCCCTGTTTGGTGTAGCTAAAACACCAAGTCTTTGTCCGAAGACTAGACCACATGCAAGGTTTGCACAGAAACTAGGCCATGTGGGCCCAGGAGTTTCCCTGGGGACTGAAACACAGGAGCTGGGTATTGAGTGGTGGAGCTGTGTGTGTCTGTGTGAGTGAGAAGAGGAAGCAACCAGAAATCCAGAGAAGCACTGGCAATGTGACTTGAGAGAAAGTCAAGAGAAAGCTTTTCGGGCAGAGTGCTGGCTTGGAATCGTGAACAAGGAAACAGCCTCTTGTTTGACTCCTGCTGTGTACAGGAAAACAGGTTGTGTATATGCCAACGCACAAGGCCCCAAATAGTGGCTAACCGTTTGAGCCAAAAAAGGATTAACAGTAGCTTCTGAAATTACCTAACGGTAATTTGAAAGGAACAGAGCAGAATCTCATGCTGCAGCACGCTCTTGCTTCTGCCTTCTGATCAGCTGTTAAGCAGAACTTCCACTCCCTGCTCACCAGCAGATCAGCAATCAGAACAGATAGGGAGATTAAAGAGAAGGGCCACAGCAGCACAGATCCAGATGTGTTACTAGTGTGTTACTCTTCTGTAGGGTGTAAGTAAGATGCAGCCTGTTCTCAGACCCACCTGATCAAGGCAGGTCCGGGAATGGTATGTTTACTTCCCTGATGACTGGCTGCCCTGGGTTCATGGCCACCACCACGTACAGAATAACATGGAAATGGGACACGAGGGAAATATGCCCAATTTTTTCAAACCCTGATAAAAGGAGGATCCGTTCAGGCCAATTCTGGACAACAGTTGAGATTGGTCTCTATTTTATCCAGAATGGTTTTCCAACCCAATATCATGTTTTAGTTTCCTCTGAATACTGTAGCTAAGCTGTTCCAGGGCTGGTAGGATGCAGCTACCTCACTAGTGTGCTGTCCTGTTCTGATGCCCAGTGGGCCAGAGGACAAGGATAAAGGACAACAACTACACAAGGCTTACTTTGGGGGCAGGTACTAGCTTTTATTCTTTGGCTATGCAGCACCTAGCACAACTGGGCCCCAGATTCCAGCTTGCAGCTTCCTAGACTGACTGTTGCCTTTGCATAACTTTTTTCTAGTTGTTTCCTTTTAAGTAGCACCTAAGTATTAATATTAGGTGTGTCCCTTTTAGAGGGAAGAGGTGTTCCAGTGCTGGCACAAAAGGATTTGCCGGTTAGGCAGAAGGTTTTACTCATAGCACAGAAAAATCAAAGGAGCAAAGAGACTATTTGCATCATGATACCCTAAGGAGAAGAAAACACTCACATTACATCGGCTCACAGTACAGAGCTGATGAAACAGATATTTTGAAGTTCTTGGCAAAGGAAAAAAATCTTCACACTTCAGTTCTATGAGTAATGCACAAAGAGCAGCAAATACTATTTAGATTACACGGTTACAGATATTGTATATTAAAGAGCCATTGGGGCCTGATAGAAAATTTTCAGCATTATATTAGAGACAGTGCTGCTTACATGCTACACTAGATTTTCTGTTTCCTTCCTTCGTTTCTTTTTTTGGTCTCTAATTATTATTAAAGACATTCACGTAGAAACAGCTCTTTGTTCTATAGAAACCCATCTGTTCCATTGCTTTTTCCTAGCTTGCAGTCATCATAGTTGTCTCTTTGTGACATCATAATAGTCTTCCCAACAGACAGTCATGATGTCACAAACAAAGGACTAGGACTTCGTGTGAGGAATGAGCATCAGGAGCAGGTGAAACTCCTAGCTAGCCCAAGCAAATTCAGTGGAGTTGTGGCAGTCTAACCATGAGCAGAATTTGGACTCCTATTTTCATGCAACCATCACTAATAAAACTAAACAGAGAAATACAGACCATATTCACTATGGCAACAGATGTCCCAGACCCTACATCTACCCCAGCTGCTCTATTCATTCTTTCCAGAACACAGTGCATTTAGAGGTATAGCCTTTCTAGAGTCCCGGGGTGGAACCTCCACTTTGGTATAGCGGGCTGTGACAAGGAGTTGTCTGGATGCTTGGGTCTGTGGCTGCTTCAGACCATGGTCTGCTACACCTGAAGGGGGATAAATGTACTGCTAGGGTTGTAGGAAGCTGTGGAAATAAATCACTAATGGGAAAAATCAGAGGTTTTCAGTGCATGCTAATGCTCTAGGATCTGAGGGGAATAAAACCTGTCAATACTGTTAATGCCACAAGCTGGGCACATGCAGAAAAAAATCCACAAATATTCGCCCAAATTTGTAAAAGTAATTCACTCCTGCCAGGTTCACACCTCTTTTTGGTTCTGTTTCTGTGCCCATTCCAGCACTTGAGTGATACTGGGTCAAATATTTGTGGAAATCTAATCATCATGCACATGAGCAAATATCAAGGTCCCTTACTCCACAGGCCAAGTAATTTTCGTGTGCCCTATATCTGAGGCAGATTGCTCCCTCTCTGTGCCAGCTCAGCTGTGCTGGGAACGAGAACCAGAGTGGGAGCAGCACCCCCATGGAGTCTGCTCTCCTGCCTGTCCTGTTACCAGAGATATGGTAGGATAGACTCAGGGGTGTAGGCAAGTACTTGATATCCCCAAGCAGGTGCATAAGGCCATCTCGTCTCAAAGACGTATGGAGGAAGGCTAACATTTTACATTACAGCAGCACCAACATCAAATCCCTGCTATCTAACTGCATGGTTAAATTAAGATTGTTTACTGGTAAATACCCAACAAGACCAGCAATTACAACCTCCTGCTGTGTATTGTGCAATTACACTGAGTACATCCAAAAGAAATTCCCAAGGCACCTATAAGCGTTTACTGAGGATGAAAAGTATTACTGTTTATACAGTTCTAATGAAGGACTTCAAGGAGGAGATGGAGGAGGCAGAGGAGACTGTCAGAGGAGGTTCCGCATATAACCCTGCATATGATCTCTGCCTATCTAGCTGGTGAGACTTTTCATAAGGTTTATCACTTGAATATTGGTATTGGTGCACAAGTACAGTCAAACCAAGGGTTCACAGATGATTTGCTAATCAAAAGGAGCTGAATTCATGTTATTTGTAATGAATGGTTTGACGACCAGCCTCTTCATTATACAGATTAGCAAGAAGAATGAGGACACAGCAAATGCAACAATGAGCATGTAGACCAGGGGCGGGCAAACTTTTTGGCCTGAGGGCCACATCTGGGTATGGAAATTGTATGGTGGGCCATGAATGCTCATGAAATTGGGGGTTGGGGTGCGGGAGGGGGCGAGGGCTCTGGCTGGGGGAGCAGACTCTGGGGTGGGGCCAGAAATGAGGAGTTCGGGATGTGGGAAGGGGCTCTGGGTTGGGGCAGGCAGTTAGGGTGTGGGGGGGGGGTAAGGGCTCTGGGGTGGGGCTGGGGGTGCAGGAGGGTGCTCCGAGCTGGGACCGAGGGGTTAGGAGGATGGAAGGGGGAATCAGGGCTGGGGCAGGGGGTTGGGGTGTGAAAGGGGGTCAGGGGTGCAGACTCTGGGTGGCGCTTACCTCAAGCGGCTCCCAGAAGCAGTGGCATGTTCCCCCTCCAGCTCCTACGCGGAGGCATGGCCAGGCGACTCTGCGCGCCGCTCCATCCGCAGGTGGCGCCCCTGCAGCTCCCATTGGCCATGGCTCCTGGCCAATGGGAGCTGCAGGGGTAGCACTTGGGGCAGGGGCAGCGTGTGGAGCCCCCTGGCTGTCCCTACGCGTAGGAGCTGGAGCAGGGACATGCTGCTACTTCCGTGAGCCACGCGGAGCAGGGCAAGCCTCCGAACCCACTTCCCGGCTGAAGCACCGGAAAGGGACAAGCCCCCGATCTCGCTCCCCTGTGGGAGCTCGAGGGCCGGATTAAAACGTCTGACGGGCCAGATGTGGCCCCCAGGCTGTAGTTTGCCCATCCTGATGTAGACTGTATGAAAGTCAAATAGAGAATCACAAAAACTAAGGCAAATACATGACCTTCATCTAGAGCCCTTGAAGGCAAAGGTAATCGATTAACTTTAATGGTCTTTGGATCAATTAGGAAGATACTAAACTAACAGGTTTTGTAGCAGCACAGTTAGTTTATGCCTTGCTAATAAAGGGAGATCACATTGCATATGTTCTTCTTGCTTATCACTCATAAGTTTCCCCACTATAAGAACATTCTCGACCTTCATCTTTCTATTCTTCCAAAATATCCTCCAATACTTTATCCTGTAGTCATTCTTCCTTTTAGAGACGGAGCCACTTTTCTCTAATTCCAACTAAGTTTCAAGGCTTCCCTTATCCCAGTCTCACATGTTTCTGATCCATTTGTTTTGTTCCTCAGACTCTCCTGGTATTTAGGCATAAGCATCTCTTTTCTCCATGTTGTATCAATTGCTTTAAGGCAAGGCATTTTAATCTCTCCATGCATTTTCATTTATATTACTCCCTTCACTCAGTCTCCATTTGTTTCTTGTTTAAATCTATAGCTTGGGGCGAGGGAACATAGCCTGTTTTTCCTATTTATTTATTTTAACTCCAAGAAATAAAGTTTTACAAAAAGTCAAAACATATAGAAAATAAAACAAAATTCCTGGAAACCTAAGACAGCAACGCCATTCTCAGTGTATGTGCTAGTTACATGTTAAATGGAGGAAGATCAAGTAAAAATGCAGGGAAATGAAGGCTAGATAACACATTAATGCCATCTCCAATAGTTAATTGCACTGTTTGAAAGGAAGGGGAGAGAGAGAGGGGGGAGGGGGAAAGAGAAAGAGAGAGAGAGAACTAGGTAAAAAATCAAAAGAAATTCTATTTTTTCTCATTTCTACAGGTTTCAAGAAGGAACAATTGTTCATTTTGTCTCATTTTTTGAAATATTTTTTGTAGAAAGTGTTCGGTTTTTGAAAATTTTGGGATTTGGCATTTTTTGTTTCCCTTATTTTTCTCCTCCCCACCCCCAACTCCTTCCCCCTTTCCCATCTTTTCCTCTGGAAGAGGAAGGGAATAGGGTGGAAAGGAATAAAAAAACCCAAACAAATGAGTCATTTTTTGTTTTCCTGTTTCATTAAAATAAGGAAAATTTTAAAAATTCTATGACTATTTCCAGTGTTGACAAGGGCCATCTTTTGACAAAACTATTTTCCATTCAGAACATTTTGACCTATTCTACATTTGACTCTGAATCATAAATTTGTTTTGCAATTCTCCTCCTGCCTTCTCTTGTGCAGCCTAAACTGATTTGTTACGGTAAGGATGCTCCTGAGTGCTAGGCTAAGCACAGGCTGTTTTGTTATTGTAGGGTTGCTTTCTGGGTGCTAGGCTGTGCAATGAGGTTTATTACGTTTGAAGCATTTGAGCTGGGGGAAATAAAAACTAACAAGAATCGTATGGCCTCTGCAAATTGATAAAAAAGTAGGGTGTTTTGAGTCACATATAAAATATTCATGACAAAACCCTAAGGGCCAGCAGATGTAACTCAGTGTAGTTCCATCAGCGTCAGCGGAGCTTCATTGATTTACATCAGCTTAGGCGCTGCCCTCTCACTTTTAGCTGTTTTTCAAAATGTCTTTAGTTCCCAGTCACATCACCCTGAGAATCTGAGTCTATCATTTCAACCCTGTACACTTTGCACAAATTCTAAATTACATTTCACCCAAAGAGATGATGTCCCGTATACAAGATCTCCCGCTCAATAGCTTAGGCCTTCCTGCTGCCGTTCATAGAATCATAGAAGATTAGGGTTGGAAGAGATCTCAGGAGGTCATCTAGTCCAATCCCCTGCTCAAAGCAGGACCAACACCAGCTAAATCATCCCAGCCAGGGCTTTGTCAAGCCAGGCCTTAAAAACTTCTACGGATGGAGATTCCACCACCTCCCTAGATAACCCATTCCAGTGCTTCACCACCCTCCTAGTGAAATAATGTTTCCTTATATCCAACCTAGACCTCCCCCACTGCAATTTGAGACCATTGCTTCTTGTTCCATTGTACTCTATCACCACACAATAAGGTCAGGGTGGCTCCAGGGAAGAAGTCATTTAGTATTTCAGGTCTCTCCTTTCCATGGGCTGCCCCACTGCTCACTTGACATCTGGCTTTCCAAATGTGAGTGACCCCTTTTATGCCTGAGGCACCAATGACACCTCTTCTATGAATTTTCTTTGTCAATGTGGCTCAGTTGGTAACATTCATCTCTGGGCCAGAAAGTTAGGGATTGATTAAGTCCCACCCCAAGCCTCATATTCAGTACTGACAGAGGATAAGCCAAGGCCTGCTATGGGGAATCTAATCAATTACAGCTCACTAATGGGTGGATGCTCTGCTGTTAGAAGTGCAGTACCACCCTACAGCTGAGAAGCTAAACTGTGACTGTACTTTTAATTAAATACTAGTGATAGCCAACTCCTGGCCTACATTCTCTGCTGCATTAAAACAAGCTCTAATGTCCATAACAGGACACTTTAGCTGCTGTATTTGCCTGTACAGCATTGGGGACACAAAAATTAAGGCTTTAATCCAGCTCCCCTTGCCTAAGATGTTGCTGGATGGGGTCTCAACAGCACAGAAATGGCAAAGGGTACTGTGATACCCTGGCACCCCAATATTCACCACTGTTATGTAATTAGGATATGCCTTATACAAAGTATGACTTGTGAGGTATCATTCTAAAAGTCTTGATCAGCTAGACATGGATATCTCGTTGGATTGTAAATGCTATCATCGTATGGGAAGTTATGAAGTTTGGCTATGTATGTGATACTGAAACATGGGAGGTTGAAAACACCCACAAGCAGTCTTTCAGGTACAATAGTAAAAAGGCCAAACAATGCTAATGGCTCATTGAGGAAATGCACACAAGCACAAGGATTACCCCAGGAACTGTGTACAATAGAAACCTCTCAGAGATAGCATTACACAGTGGGAACTGTTTGACCCAGGGCACAGCAAAAGAGCTTTCCAGCAAGTGGGAAGAAGACATAAAAGGGGGAAAATGACATCATGATCATACCTCATTCTCCCTACAACAACACACCTGGAAATGCCTGAGGAATAAAGACTGAACAGAGGGGAAATTGATGGTCCCAGGATAAAGGGATTTTTAGTCTGTGTATGAAAACCTGGGAAACCCAAGCTGCAAAGCCAAGGCAGCTTGTGCCTTAAGAATCTGCCAGCCTGTTTATCACTCAGGGTGAGAATTTGCTAATTCATATCCTACCTATCTAGTGTGTTAAACTCAGTTTGCGGTTTTGTTTATTTACAAGGTAATCTGCTTTGATCTGTTTTCTATCACTTATAATCACTTAAACTCTATCCTTTTGTAGTTAATAAACTTATTTTATGTTTTAATCCAAGCCAGTGTGCATTTGACTAAGGTGTCGGGTGAAAATCTCAGCTTGGTACCACAAATGTGCATGGTCCTCTTCACATTGAGGGAGCGGCAGACTGGGTGTTAAAGCCATATACTGGCTAGATTTGACCAGGGCAGGACAGTACTGCTCTGGGCAGGGCTGGCTCTAGCGTTTTTGCCGCCCCAAGCAGGAAAAAAAAAAAAAGCCGCGATCGCAAGCGGCAGCAGCTCTACCGCCCCTTCATTCCACAGTGGCAATTCGGCAGCAGGTCCTTCGCTCCAAGAGGGAGTGACGGCCCCGCCGCCGAACGGCCGAACGTGCTGCCCACCTCTTCATTGGCTGCCTCAGGCACCTGCTTGATAGGCTGGTGCCTGGATCCGGCCCTGGCTCTGGGGTCCTAGGCTGGGAGGCTGGTGATTAGAGAGCCTGCATGTGACTGCAGCTGGGTGTGTCCCTACCTGTGTGAATGCTGGTGAAAGTTTGGGGGGCTTTGCAACTTGTCATGGCAACACAGTGTGAGAGGGACCCCAGACTGGTGAGTCAGAGGGTTCAGTGGTACCCCAGTTCCAGGTGGCACCCTGGGCAGAATCCGTCACAGGTACATCTACAACAGACAATAGCATGAGCATGCTGGTAAATTGTCTTCTAACAAGGGCGAGACCCTAATATTCACCAGACTCTGCATCCAACCCTCTGATGCTCCAGCAAGCTCTGGCTGAAGGTGGTGGCCAGCAGGGGACAGGATTACTGATCAGATGAGTGATAAACTGCTATCCTCTTAGCACAATGCTATAGTTCTCTTCTCTATGAATTGGCTGAGATTACATGATGGATAGCCAAAACTTGGGACGGTCTCAGCCAGACTGGTGTCGGTGATCGACAATTGAGACCCTGATGCTGTGGATAAATCAGATTCTTCCCCTTATTGAGAAGTTTATAGAATTTAATAGGGCTGAAACCAATAGGGGTCAGTAAAAGTTTAATGGGGTGTATGCTTGATCAATAAAATCAGAAACAGCTGAGCCGTTAGTCTCTATGACAGTCACCAGGAAAAAAAAAAAAAAAAAAAACATTCTCAGTTCTCCCAGAAAATTTTCATCTCTATAGGTTTTACCAATGCTCTGGATCAAAAAGTGTTGGGTAGCTTGGGGCAGGGTGGAGAGAGATGGGGAACGGGCAGTGACATTCACAGTCTTGAGAGTCATCTCTGCTCTCTAGAAATGCCTGACACGCTTTTCATGGGGACACCTATGCTAGAGAAGTATTTATGCATGGCTCTGTACACTCCAGTTAATGCACACTCCAGTTCATGCACACTCATGGCTGTAAGTGGCAGGTGTCTGGCTGACCTTTCATCACCTGGGATATGTTTAATGTGCATACAGTACTCTGAAAACAATGACTATATATGCACCTTCCCTAGCTGATCACTATGATGGGAAGCAGCTGGTTAATTTTGCTGGGTTCATCATCCGGTGGCAGCAGGAGCCTGAACCTTTTGCAGGGATGCCCTTTAATTATGGATTTGATCTCCTGTTACCATTCCAAATGCTCAGTCTGGGTCAGGATTGAAAATCAGGCTGAAAGTGTCTTTCCTGCTGCTTTTGACTATTTTTAGTTCTACTTTATTGTGTCTCACTCAGCAACAGCCATCAACTCTCATGAAAAATGCTGTAGACAGGTGTTGTGTTGTTAATGACAACCTTGTCTTTCCACAATAAAATATGGCAGTTCTCCTGCTCTCTCACATGGTATATTCTGAGCTAGACCATCTACTTTAAGACCAGAAGGGACCATTAGATCATCAAGTCCAAATATCTGAATACAGACTGTATATTGCAGGACATTAAATCCCACCTAGTTACCCCTGTACTGAGGTCAGTAATAACCTTGGTGTTTGGACTAAAGCATATCTTTTAGAAAGGCATTCGGTCTTGATTTTAAGACATTAGGAGATGGAGAATCTACTGCTTCCCTTGGTAGTTCGTCTGAATAGTTAACAACCCTCGCTGTTAGAAATAAGGCCCAATTTTTTTTTTAACTTGAGTTTGTCTAGCTTCTGCTTCCAGCCATTAATTTAGCAGAGAAAGCCTAGCAAAACCAAAGAGCTCTTTAGTGTCGTGTATTTCTCCCCACGAAGATATTTACACTCTGATCAAGTCACCTTTCAATCTTTTTGATAAGTTAGAGAGATTGAGCTCTTTATATCTCCCACAGTAAGGCATTTTCTCTAGCCCTTGAATAATTTTTATGGCACTTTTCTGCATCCTTTCCATTTTTTCAATGTCCTTTAAAAAAAAATGTGGATACTGGTGTCCTGTAGCTTTGCAGAGCTCAAGTACTGTCCTACACTAACATTTCATGAATTGTCAGCAATTTGACTGGCAGTGCTAAATGTAACCCTTTAAGGCAGCATTTCTCAAACTGGGGTCTACAAACCCCTGGAGGTCCACGAGGGTACTCCGGGAGGTCCCCGGGCCCTGCTGATCAACTCCTCTCCCTCCCTCCCAGTGCCTCTTGCACACTAGGGAACAGCAGGAGCGGAGATGGGGCACGTTTGGGGGAGGGAGCGGAATCATGTCCGGGGATGCTGGTCCCACTGATCAACTCCTCCCCCTCACTCCCAGTACCTCCTGCACGCTGAGGAACAGCTGTTCCCTGGCATGCAGGAGGCACTGGGAGGGAGGGGGAGGAGCTGGGACGGGGCAAGCTCGGGGGAGGGGATGGAAAGAGGCAGGGAAGAGAAGGGGTAGGGGTGGAAAGAGATGGGGTGGGGTCTTGGGGCTGAGCGGGGGACTTGGGGGTCTGCAAAAAAATTTTAAATCAAAATGGGGGTCCTCGGGTTGCTAAAGTTTGAGATCCACTGCTCTAAGGTGTATGATTTTTGCTCACTGCGATGAACCTTGGGAGTGATGAGATCCACCAACAGAGGGACCTCATTCCTTTCACTACACTGAGATAATCCACTCAATGGCCTGCAACTGGTTCTAATGAACATGCCCATGGTCCTGTAGGATCACAGGAAAGGCACCACTGTAGAGCAATGATGTGTAGACCTGTCCATACCTCAGTTTCTATCCACTTCCTTTGTGCATGTATTTCGAGTGACTTGGGAAGCATCTTACCCTGATAGAAAAATAATGCTATAGCCATTTCTGATTGGAATTGGACAAGGAAACATTCTGATGCAATTTTGGAATGGTCTTTAACATTGTTCCTGTACCAGATTCTCCACTTACTGCTGTCTCTGATCTAGTCACACTAGTAGGAATGGTGTTCCTACATTTATTAGGGAAACAGTCATAGAATTGTAGGGCTGGAGGGGACCTTGAGAGGTCATCTAGTCCATCCTCCTGCACTGAGGCATGACCAAGTATACCTGGACCTTCCCTGACAGTAGTTTGTCTAACCTGTTCTTAAAAACCTCCAATGATGGAGATTCCACAACATCCCTTAGTAACCTACTCTAGTGCTTAACCCTCGGTATAGTTAGAAAGTTTTTCCTAATATCCAATCAAAATCTGACTTGCTGCAGACTTCTTGTCCTACCTTTGGTAGACATGGAAAATAAATTGATCACCATCCTCTGTGACAACCTTTTACATATTTGAAGACTGATCATGCATCTCCTAAGCTTTCTCCTCTCAAGACTAAACATGCCCAGTTCTTTCAACATTTCCTTATAGGTCAGGTTTTTTAAACCTTTTATCATTTTTGTTGCTCTCCTCTGGATTCACTCCAATTTGTCCACATCTTTCTTTAAGTGTGGTGTCCAGAAGTGGCTGACCCCTCTCCAGTGCCAAGCTGATCAAGACAGTTACCTCCCAGGTCTTGCACATGACAATCCTGTTAATACATCCCAGAATGACTTTTTTTTTTTAAAAAAAGCAACAGCATCACCTTGTTGACTCATATTCAATTTGTGATTCACCATAACCCCTAAATCCTTTTCTGAAGTATTATCCTAACCAACTATTCCCCTTTTTGTATTTGCGCTTTTGATTTTTCCTTCTTCTTAAGTGCAGTACTTTTCACTTCTCTTTACTGAATTTCATCTTATTGACTTAAGGCCACTTCTCCAATTTATCAAGATCATTTTGAATTCTAACCCTGGGTCTGCCAAAAATCAAGATCCACCAGCTACCTCTTCAGCCTCTGATGCAGTATTAGCCATCACCACCAGTCATACTGCCTGTATTATAGAATCTCAGATCCTGCTTCTTTTTCCATAGTCTCAGTCACTATCACAGGAGTTTCTACTATTTTTCATATTCTATAGCACTGCCACTCTGGCAAGTCTATGGATAAGCACCAGCTGCTTGTTTTCTCATGTGCCGTTGCTTTAAAATATTTTCCCCTCCACCCAATTGCTTAGGCAGGAAACAGGAAGGGACGAGGGACTCTAAATGGTGCTTTCTTGGCCTTGACCTGAGATTCCTGAGCAGCTTGATTTTCAGCGAGTGAACTCTTAAGACCCGTGCCGAGGTGGTCATATACCTCGCTCACTAGACACTGCCAGTTTATACTATTTTTACTTGCCGGCTATCAAAGCCATGGTGAGCAGAGTGCAGGTGTCTCTCTCTAAACCATTCTGGAAGATCCACTTCAATCCCTCCATCTTTTTTCCTATCTGCTAACTTGGGCCAAAACTGAAAAAGTTACGTCAGCCAGCCTTACGTCACTGATCTCGCGTACCGTCTTACCTCGCCCACAGCCAGCCTCAATGCTTCCTCCACCCCAGCTGGTTTTCAGCTCAGAACCACCCTCCTGCTGCCTGTTTCTCTTTTGCACTGGGTGATGCTTAGAGATGTGCGTTCTAGCTGCAGGATTCAGATCCATACATCAGGGCCTTTGGATTCAGTGTTTTTGGTTCAAGCCCGTTTTGCTCCAAACTGTTTACCTAGTTCTAGTCTCAGCTGTGGCAATGCTAGGAGATGCACACACAGCCTGCTCAGACTGGGGGTCTGCTGTTTTGCTTGTGTCTGCTCTAAAAACAGGCCACTGAATGGCACTCATCCCTGTGATTCAGCTAGAGCCACCAGCTCTAAGGATTCCCCCCTGAAGCCTCAATCCCTGCAGTGTTTAAATCCTTGGTTTTCTTATTAGCACAGAGCAATAACCAAGTGTTTGATGAATCCTCTATACCACACCGGCCTAATTCCATTCTGGTAAAACTGCTGTTTTCAGCGGAGGGTATTTATTCTTTACTCTGAGTAGGTTTGAAAGCCTCACGTAAATCTGCTTTTTCCCTTTTTGCTCAGAGCTTCCCTAGTTCACATTCTTGCTTCCCTTTTCAAAGTGAGCTGAATGCAAGGACAGCTAAACCATCGTGATGGCTTAGGAAATTTGTTTATACGAGGAAGCAAGCAGCTTCAAAGCCTCTCGGAAAGATGGGGACAGGCCTTTGTATAGCTCAGCTGGGGCATGCCAGCCCTCACGGCAGAACGCCGTCAGACTTGCCCATCAGTGAGACTAATTGAGAGCAGCGTTAATGCATTCCTTAATGAAGGCGGCAAAGGCTTTGTGAAAACAAACCAACCTGAAAACCCATACAACAAATCCTTGTCTAAGCCCAGGAAAGTTTAAAGATAACATTCTGGCAGGAGGAGGAAAGTTAGGGGACTGACAGAAAACCACTCTTCTCTATCACACTGATATCAAACTAATACTCTCCTTACAACAAGAGTCTCTTGCCCTCTTTAAAAATTTGACTCACACTCCACAGCTGAAGAATTATCAGTGTGTACTAGGTGGGATGATGCAGTAGTGCTGTTCTCTGTTATTTATGCCAGAGCTTGCTAGCTGCCCCTTTCTGCGTATGGAAACAGCCCAATTTCAAGCCAAGCCTGGATTCCAAAGGCACTGAGCTCCAGGGACCTCCATTGATGCCCTAGGCACTGTGGATTTGTTTATTACACTGACTACTTGGGAACAGGAGAAAGCACTGAACTAAAGGGTTGCCAACCCGGCCCTTCAATGTGGACTACAGGGGTGAGCGTTGCCCTCTAACTGCCTCATGTGGACCCTAGTTCACATTAACGGTTGAAGTGGGACTACCTCACCACGAGGTAGGTACCTTTTTGTTCGCACTAGCAGGGTGTATGCAGGGCAGTTAACAAGCAACACTAAGTGTGCACTGCAACTCACACGCCAATCGTCCACACCATAGGGCTGTGTAGAGAAGCTCCAAGAGTCAGGGCACCTAGCTACCAGCTTGTCATGTGACCTCACGTAAATCACATCCTTTCAGTTTTCCCAGCTCTAAAATGGGGCTAAGATGCCTCACAGGAGTGTGGTGGGGCTGAATGACTTCATGTTTGGGGAAGCGCTTTGAGAACCACAGATGGAAGAAACTAAGAAATTGCAGAGAACTATGGACTATTCATTCCTGTGGCCATCATGCATTAAAGGCCAGAGCTCAGAGGAAAGCTTCAAATATCAGGCAAAACGACCAAGTTTGGAGTACGGCTCGAGTTCCAGAGTAGGGTGACCTCTGTGACCCCCAGCACTGCTTTTCCATGTACAACTCTGGATGGCAGAAAGCCAGCAATAGAGCAAGTCAGAGAGCACAAGGAGAATGCCTCCCACTGACAATGAAGGAGTAGCACTCAGACTACCTGGACCTCAGGGAGTAGAGTGTGTGTCAAATGAAAGCTCCAGGTGGGGTTTACAATGTGGCTGATATAAGGAACGAGTAGGTAATCTTTTGGTTACCAGGGGGAGACATCATTCACAGCTCCAGCCCTGTTTTACCCCTAAATATTAAAACCATGAGTGCTCTATGTATAGCCATCAGTCCCTGATATCCAGTAACCCACGCTGGTTTTTAATGAACAACTTGAGTTCATTAAAATGTTACAACTGGGAATAGCCATAAGGTCAAAAAGCCAGCTGAGCATTCATGATCCCCTTCGGCCACAGCCGGAGTCCTCCCCCATAGGATATTATTGAGAAAGCCACGCCAATTTTAATCCTTGCACAACCCCCCTGCATTAAAGTGGGTTTAATTGATAAAGGTGCTCATTCCTTGAAATGGAATGAAGCTTTTTATGTGCGATATGAATGCACCAGACAAGTTGCCTTCCTTACTTTAAGAGTGTCTGATTAGATCTGCATCCACCCCCTCTCTCTCTACCCCACCGACATTATAAAAATAGGTACTGGGAGCTTCAAAGAGAAACTTAATGGCCCCAGCGGCTGTTTGATGAATAATTAATGATGCCACATTAACAGGGAAGTTAACTAAAGCATGGAGAGCGCCCTGCTGTAGTGAAGAAAAGCTTCTATCTTTGGGCACTCATGCAGGGCCCTGGGTCACGAGGACACACGCTGATCTCAACAAACACCACCATGTTAAAAAGCAGAGCGATCAACACACAGTAGATCAGACCAGTGGCACCGCCATGGCCCCCCGCATGGCCCCACAATATTCCAACTTTTTTGTGGCTGACCTGGAACAACGCTTCCTCAGCTCTCGTCCACTCATGCCCCTTCTCTACCTACGCTACATTGATGACATCTTCATCATCTGGACCCATGGGAAGGAGACCCTGGAAGAATTCCACCATGATTTCAACAGCTTCCACCCCACCATCAACCTCAGCCTGGACCAATCTACACGGGAGGTCCACTTCCTAGACACCACAGTACAAATAAGCGATGGCCACGTTAACACCACCCTATACCGAAAACCCACCGACCGCTACGCCTACCTTCATGCCTCCAGCTTCCACCCCGGACACACCACACGATCCATCGTCTACAGCCAAGCGCTGAGGTACAACCGCATCTGCTCCAACCCCTCAGACAGAGACCAACACCTACAAGATCTTCACCAAGCATTCTCAAAACTACGATACCCACACAAGGAAATAGAGAAACAAATCAACAGAGCCAGATGTGTACCCAGAAGCCTCCTGCTACAAGACAGGCCCAAAAAAGAAACCAACAGAACTCCACTGGCCATCACCTACAGTCCTCAGCTTAAACCTCTCCAACGCATCATCAGTGATCTACAACCCATCCTGGACAATGATCCCTCACTTTCACAGACCTTGGGAGGCAGGCCAGTCCTCGCCCACAGACAACCTTAAGCATATTCTCACCAGCAACCACGCACCGCACCATAACAACTCTAACTCAGGAACCAACCCATGCCACAAACCTTGATGCCAACTCTGCCCACATATCTACACCAGCAACACCATCACAGGACCTAACCAGATCAGCTACAACATCACCGGCTCATTCACCTGCACGTCCACCAATGTTATATATGCCATCATGTGCCAGCTATGCCCCTCTGCTATGTACATTGGCCAAACTGGACAGTCACTATGCAAGAGGATAAATGGACACAAGTCAGATATCAGGAATGGCAATATACAAAAACCTGTAGGAGAACACTTCAACCTCCCTGGCCACACAATAGCAGATGTAAAGGTAGCCATCTTACAGCAAAAAACCTTCAGGACCAGACTTCAAAGAGAAACTGCTGAGCTCCAGTTCATTTGCAAATTTGACACCATCAGATCAGGATTAAACAAAGACTGTGAATGGCTATCCAACTACAGAAGCAGTTTCTCCTCCCTTGGTGTTCACACCTCAACTGCTAGCAGAGCACCTCACCCTCCCTAATTGAACTAACCTCATTATCTCCATACTGATTTATACCTGCCTCTGGAAATTTCCATTACTTGCATCTGAAGAAGTGAGGTTCTTACCCACGAAAGCTTATGCTCCCAATACTTCTGTTAGTCTTAAAGGTGCCACAGGACCCTCTGTTGCTTTTTGGAAGTTAAGTGTCACTCTCCAGCACTTGGCACTAAGGGATTTTCAATAGCTCATTCAGTTCAGAGGACCATGGACACCTGGGGCTGCCTTCAACTTCCCAGGCCTACCACATGGAATGGAAGGAGCAGTAATGTGAACGCAGAACATTGGAGCAAATTAAGGCCTTGTTTATATAACCCACTCCTGAGTGTTACAGGTCCCCCCAGGTGCCATACACTGAGGAGTCAAGTTCTGCATTACTGCCCCAGACAGGGAGCTTCAGCTCCAGCTGACGTAGCTCATGCTTGTAGCTCAGGAGACCCTTGGTTTACGCATGGGTGTGTCAGCCAAGAGGGCAGCCATCACACAAGCAGGAGCTCATCCAAGATTCAAATGGCTGTGAGGCGCGGGCTTCTTGTGTTTGTCTTAAATCGCCCACTGCCATCAGGAACAGCCAGCATGCGAGGTTAGATGAGTTACTGACATTTACAACACCCCGTTGCATTGCCTCAGCTCCTAATCTGTAAAAATGGGGGGTGCTAACTCTACTTCTTTCTCCCACCTTCTGTCTTGCCTATTTAGATGGGAAGCTCATCAGGGCAGGGACTGGCTCTTAGGGTCTGTCTACACAGCTGCTGAGAGATGTAAATCCCACTGCAGGTAGCCAGACACAGGCTAGCTCTGTTCGAGCGACTGCCTAATAGCAACACTGTGGCTGGGGCAGTACATGCTGCACCTCAGGCTAACTGCCCAAATACATAGCCATGGGGATGCTGGGGACTGTACTTTGGTGACTAGCCTGAGCCACTACCCATGCTGCTGTGGCCATGCTGCTAGGTGTAGGCAACTAGCTCAAGCACAGCTAGAGCAGGTATGTCTAGCAGTGATGGGTTTTACACCTCCCAGCCTTAGGGTATGTCTACACTGGAACTGGAGATGTAATTTCCAGCGTAGGTAGACATACCAATGCTAGAGCTGATCAAGCTAGAGCACTAAAAGTATTAGTTTAGACACAGTGGTGCACAGGGCAGCTACCCAAGTACATGCCTAGGGTTTCACATGGGATCATACTTAGGGTGCCTATCTCAACCTGCCACTCACACTATGGCAACTACACTGCAATATTTGATGTGCTACCTTGATCAGAGCTAGCAGTGGTATGTCTGCCTGAGCTGGAAATTACACCTCCAGGTCCAGTGTAGACATATCCGTAGTGTGTGTGTGCGTGTGCGTGCGCATGCGCAGTGCCTCATATGAGGCTCCAACCATGACTGGCACTGCTTCAATAGAAATAAATAATAAGTCACACATTACGCATTGATTGTACTTGTGAAACATGAGTAAAAAGATAACACATTTAAACACATTGGCCTAATTAATCTAGTTAAGAAAACAACAGCAATGATGTGCCGATAGGAGCCTTGTCAGATAAATGTTAAATGTGCAGTTGAAAATATCATCTGTTCAGATTTAATTCTCTTCCCCTCACCCTTTCCAAAAATAAAATGGAAAAAAAAAAACCCACTACTAGCTGAAACATTTGGTTCTCACTCAAGAATCTGGTCTGGATTTTATAAATCTTTCCTGGAAGCTGAGATCAAGAGGCTGGTTTGAGGCTCAGAAAAAGACCCTGTGGCGGGATAAAGATGAGAAGTCTGCCAAAGACCAAGACTGATATTTTGTCATTAATTTATTGGGAGAATTGCTCAGGACTGTTCATGTTAATTAAAAACAGTGGTGAACAAAGCTCGTTTGCAGGGACTGGGTTTTGGCCAAACATCTGTATAAAGATGAGGAAATTAGCTCATAAAAATCATGAAATGGCCTTCAATCTTAGGTTTTTATAACTGCCTCTCACACCTTTCCATGCCCCTCCAACTACTGCATTTCATATTAAAAGTGGGAATGGGATTCCATCCACATCTTGGGAGCTGGGAACGTATGGAAGGGAAATCAAGAAAATCCTCATGCTGTTGTCCACTGTCAGAGTAGATTACAAAGTGAGTGAGCTCATGCCTTGGCACCCATTCCATCCGGACATCACCTATACTATGAGTGCTGAGGACAGTAACATGACGGCTCATTCTTATCTCAGGCAAAACTCCCATCAGAACTCATTCAGACAAAATTCCCATTGAAAGCAGGACATTTGCCAAAGTAATGACTGCTGGATTTATCCCTTGATTTGAATAAGAAGAGAGCTCCACCACATATTAACAATTGTGCTGATCACAGATCTGAAGAACCCCATGGGAAACGACCTAGGTCACCAATATAGGTGTCACTGCTAACTGAATTGATAAGTATCAGAGGGGTAGCCATGTTTGTTGCTTTTTACAGATCCAGACTGAGAGTCCTGTGGCACCTTTAAGACTAACAGATGTATTGGAGCATAAGCTTTCGTGGGTGAATACTCACTTCGTCAGATGAAAGCTTATGCTCCAATACATCTGTTAGTCTTAAAGGTGCCACGGGACTCTCTGTTGCTTTTTGAATTGATAAGGACACTGTACAGTTCTTTCATCCCAAGTGATGAACTTTTCAAAATAAATTTGAGATGCACTGGCGTGGTGCTGTGCAGAAGGTTGCATAGCTGCTGCCCACACATACCTTGTCTACAGCTAATGCTATTTCTATGTAGGTTTCTAGAGCACGCCTAAGGGCTTGTCTACATGGCGAGTTATAATTATAACATTATAGTTATACCAGTATAACTCTGCTGGTAAATTTTTCCATGTAGACAAACCTAAGATGCCTTTATTTTCTAGGACTAGCCCTCTGGTACCTCTCCATAGCACTAAAACCCGCTTGATAAAGGAATCCCAATAAAAAGAACCAGAATCATAACCCAGTGATTGAAATAATCCCATCTTCTTTACTGCCCTATTTGCTGTCTCCTCAAAGGACGGATTCAAAGCCTGAACTAACTAATTCACTCTAAACATCAACAAACTAATTGCATTGGTTTTGTTTCCTCAATTTAGTCCATCTGTCTAAACAGCTACTTAAATCCTAATGTGCCAAGTCACTTGCCCTGTGTTTAAGATTGGCTCTTTTAGTTGTTTCTTTTGCAAGATGAATGCAATGCTCTTTGACACCGAGGTGATTGCTTCATCACCTCCCAACCCAATGTCATGGCTGGCACACAGGCTGTGTCTTCACGGAACAAAAACAAACAAACAAAAAAAAAGTGCTCTTCTCCATAGAGATCGTTATCTCAAGTTAGTGATCACAATGTCAAAACCCTAGTGGAGACGAGGCACAGGCAGTTCTCTTTACCTTGATGTAGCTAGTCAAGGTCAATGCCAGGTGGGAGACACTGGGTTGATCTTGACTAGCTACACTGAGGTAAAAAATTACCTGTGCCTTGTCTCCACTAGGGTTTTACATCAAGAGAGCAGCAAAAACAAAGCCAAAGAATCACCAGCACGTTGTGCCATGGTGGGGGTGACATCATGGAATGATAATGGACTGGCTCAGAATAGATTTCAGGACTTATAACTGGTTCTGCACACCTGGCAGTGAGACAGGTCCCTGGAGAGGAGGACAATCCTGGAGTACTGGTGACCACCTGGTGTATTCAGTGAGTTAGTGCTATGTGACCGCCTTCCATCCATGAGAGAAGAATCCCTTTTCCTTCAAATACAGAATGTGACCGAGATACGACACCGCAGCAAGTGGTGCAGAGTGGATAAGAATTGTGGAGCAAATGGGCCAGATTATCTTCCCCTGCTCTGGCTACTGTGTGTTGCTGAAGAGGTGCAAAGTGGAAGAATCTCACCCTATCTGGCCAGTTGAGAATTCCCCCTTTGTAGTGGAGCAATCAGCTCCTGTAAAGCAGTCTGACTCCTTCCTATACCAACTTCCACCACCACCCTTGCATGGAATGTAGGAAGGAGTGCAGGGCAGAATGCGTTTGCTCCCTGCCCATTTTCAACTGGCATATGGGGACCAATACCCAGCCCCTAGGCTGCTCTAACTTCTGCTGGGACTGGTCCAGGACCGACTGAGAATCAAGTTGCTATAACTGGTTTGATGAAATTGGTTTTAAATAACCACTCATAAAATCTAATGGCTGGGTGGGGAAACAAGGGATGGGATGTCTAAGGAGACTGCAGTTTGGACTTCTGCTAACCAGTGTGGTGAGACAGAAGTTTACTTTTGTTACTGGCTTGGTATATCTTATGATAGATATAGCCACCAGTTGGAGGTAGGTCTGACTCATTTATCAGCAGTTTGTCCTGAAGCTGATATTCTCAGCTGTGACCCACTGAGGCACGGTGACAGAGCCCATGAGAATTAATAAGAACAGAGGGTAGAGCAGCAGCGTGAGGCTTTAATTAATAGAAAGCTAAGCCAGCGATTCTCAAACTGTGGGTTGGGACCTCCAAAGGGATCACGACCCCATTTTAATGGGGTCACCAGGGCTGTCTTAGACTTGCTGGGGCCGAAGCCCGAGCCCCACTGGCTGGAGCCGAAGCCTGAGGGCTTCAGCCCTGGATGGCAGGGCTTGGGTTACAGGCCTCTCACCTTTGGCTTTGCACCTCACCCCACCAGAGAGCGGGGCTTGGGCGGGCTGGGGTTGTGTAGTAATTTTTGTTATCAGAAGGAGGTCATGGTGCAATGACGTTTGAGAACCTGAGGTAAGCCCTAGGATGTGAGAACTGTTTGCCTCCATTGGCTAAACCAAAGCAGGGTCTGGGGTTCGCCCTTCAGATGTGTGTAGTCAGTGGGTGGGCAGGTTTGCCTAAGGAGAACACGGCAGTGCAAATCACAGTCCTCTCTCAATAACCAGGCACACAGCCAGTTAGAAACAGCAAGTAATGACCGAATATTTATATGTTTGCAGTGTTACTGTAGCCATGTTGGTCCCAGAATACTAGAAACCAGATGGGTGAGGTAATATCTTTTATATTTATATGGCACCTTTCATCCTGAAGTACACCAAAGTGCTTTCCACACTTCAAAAAACAGGGTTCATTTTCCCCACCACTATAAATGTAAGACTATTTAGGGCACTCTGACAGCATACACTCACTGCTAGGGCATCTCCTCCTGGCTGCTCCAGGGATTATTTCCTTCCAGGTCCAATGCCCTTCTGTCCCATGTTCACACACCCTGCTGCGTCTCTCTCTCTGTGAGTCATGGTCTGCTCTCTTTGTGGCTTGGCCCTCTGGCCAGGTCACTATTGTCCCCCCCCTTCCAGGGTATCAAAGTCCTATCAGACTACTGTCCCAGGCAGTCTTCTGCTCCACTGCCCAGTCTGTGCTACTTCCCTAGTGGCTGGTAGGGGAACCCAGGTCCACCATCTACTCCAGGCTCCAATTCAGGGACCCTATGTCTAGCACCTGATCTGCTTGCTCCCAGGCCATGTTGCTGTTTCCATGGACTCCTTCCTACATCTTTTGGTTCCATCCTCACTGGGTTGACCAGCCCAGACTGCAGACTACTTCTCATACAGCTCCTTTCTATTCCCAAAGTCCTGGCTGTATACCAGCACCACCCGTTCCTTCTCATCTGGACACCATCAATCAATCAGCTTTTCAGTCCCTGGCTCTTCCTCACGTGCAGCCTATCAGGCTAATTAACCTAATTTAACCTGCTCTGCTTGTGTGGGGCGAACACCCCACCATAGGCACTAACAAGACAAGATAGATGTACATAAAATAATCAGCTTGTAAAGGAAGTTAATTGGGGACAGCACCCTATGCAATAAAAAAGCAACAATGCAAAACTAAAAAAAAGGAATATTTGTTTACACAATATATTATGAACCTGTGGAACTCATTGCCAGAAGATGGCTAACAAAATTACTATGCATTTTGGACCAGCTCTTCAGCTAGTGTAAATCAGTTGGCTTCTATGAAGATAGGGACAACTTACACCAGCTGATGACCTGTCCCTTTGCATGAATATCTGTAGTTACAATACAAGAGAATAAGAGATACCAGTCTTTATGCCTTGAGACAAAAGATAACCGCTATCTATTTGGGTTTAGGAAGACGCCTCAACCCATGGTCATGTTATTGCATACTTGGGTAATATGGAGGTTTCACAGCTTCTTCCCAAGTATCTAGGCCTGTCCAATGTCAAGGACTAGATGGCCCATTGGTCTATTGCAATATAGTAATTCCTGTGTTCCTAACCAGTTCTGGGGTGGAGCTTGGCAGCTGTTTCACAGCACATAGTTACACCACAAAACACTTTGGTACAGGAAGTGACAAAATATCCTGTATTTTTGGCTGGATATAGGAAGGATCAATGTACTTAGTCAAACTTGAATAAGGTTAACACCCATACCCTTGTGAATAATGCTACATGAACCTTTACAACTGGAAGGATTGGTTTTATCTCCAGTAACAGAATGCCTCCATAAAGCCATGCCGGAGCACTGGACCAGTACTGGTTCAATCACCTAATCAATGACCAATATCTCATCCTATAGCACCTTGGGTTTCCTGGAAGGACTCCCATCCAAGGCCCATGCAAGCTGTCAGTCTAGGTTTTTATAAGGTTGTCCGTCCACCACAGTGATGTCTGAGCACAAACCTTACCAAGCCATCCCCACCTGGGGCTTGAACCAAAGCCTATGGGAGGGTTTCCATTGACTTGGAAGGGGTCTGGTGCAGGACCTTTGTTTGTGAGATGTGAGGAATGAGAAAATGCATGTTAAAAGAGAAAGTCACCCTTCTGGGTTTTACTGTCCCACCTGAAATGCACATATGTGCAATGCCTCCAGGCAGGGTGAACCTAGGGGTTAATGCCAAACAGTTTTGCAAATGCCCTTAAAACTTGCAGAGCTTAATCGAACCTGACCATGAAAGATCAATATGACAGTCCCCATGAAATGGAGGGTAGAGTTCAGCACAGCTGTGATTTCAAAGACACAAAATGTCTCTCCCAAACCAGCCAGTTGTCAATTAGAAGGGTTCCAAAACAGGAAGTCATCTGCAGCTCTTCGTGTACTTCAACATCTGTATCTTTCATGCCAGTCCTTTCTAGAAAGGCAGAAAAAACAATACCATACAGTACAGAACCCAACACACTGGGGCCTTCATACCCGAGTGTGTCTCTAGGCATTACTGCAATACAAATACATTAATGTATTAATTCTCATTATTATCCAGTACAAAGGACCCTGAAGTGCATTTTGGATCAATCAGTAACTATAACTAACTAACTGAGTGTTTTCCTGAAGACTCAAGGGCATGAGCGGATATGCTGCAGTATGAATTTGAGTCAAACCCACCTTTTCCAACCTAGAGCTGGCTCTAGGTCTAGATTAGTGTTTAGGCAAAGAAGGAATTAGATTCTTCCCCACAGCCAACTTCTTCAAAATGGTCTCCAAACCTTTTGTGGGAGCTATTGGAGCTGGTTGGAATACGGATTTTCTGTCCTGAGAAAAAAATTCAGATTTGAAATTGTTTTTGTTCCACATTGGGATAAAAAGACAGTTTTTTAAAAAATATATATTTTTTTTGGTTTCCAAAGTATTTCATTTAGATTTTAACCCTTTTTATTTTTAAATTATTAAAATATAAAATAAAGTAAATTTCAAAACAAAAAAATGTTTCAAAACAAGGAGTCAACTTTTTATTCCAAGAATATCAAAACAGAACACTGACATTTTCTAAAAAAAAAGTTCCATTTTTCCCCCCAAAATAAAATTGCTGAAACAGATACAAATTCACAAAAAAATTTCGGTTTAGTCAAAATGTCATTTTTCCAATGGAAATGTGTTTTGATGAAATTTTCCAGCCAGCTCTATTGCCTATAGGGATGCCCTGGAATCTGGGCAAAAATATTTAGGGGCACCTGTTTCTCAGTTAAATCTCTGGCCATCTATTTTTCATGCTCTATTTACTTCTCTACGTTTTCTCTCTCTCTCTGCTTTCTGTGTTGTCTTTTTCTGGCCCCTTTCTCGCCCTTCCCTGACTCTTCAGGCTCTCTTTGTTCACTCCACTCTCCAATGTGCTTTTTCTTCCTGTCATGGTGCCTGTATGGTGTGGTCGGCATCTTGGCTAACCCTGGGGATTGAATCACAGCCACCTACCGCTAAACATAGGAGTTGCTACAGCTTGAACTGAAGAGTCAGGATCTATAGCTGGGGCTGACCCAGAATCATATCCTCTATGAACAGGGCATAGAGGAGGATTCACAGCACATGCTGATCAGAGGGTTGCACACCTGCAGGATCAGTAGGGGTAAAACTACTCATGAAAAGGTGAAGACTGGTGACTTTAGAAGCATTTTCCTAAGGGGAACATCTCAGGGAATGCATAGAAGCACCCGTGTAATTATCCTGACCCTCGGTTTTCAGAAAGTATGAACCCAGGACCTACATCACTGGCCTCTACCACTTGAGTTAAAGGAGTGACTCTGTTAGCAGGCTGTTGTCCTCTAGTGAGCCAGCCACTTGATGACAATACAACACATCCTTTGGCAGTGGGATAAGGAGGAGAGATGGCACCATAACATGTTGGGACAGCGATGGAAGCTCCACAAGGAACAGGGATGAGACTATTGGGCATATTAGGATAAAGTGAGACACTGCAGCTGAAGCAGGGAGAAGGTGGAGACACTTTGGGGATGGCAGGGACAAGGCACAAGGACAAATCAGAGAAGGGAGGAAAGGCGCAGTGGGAGCGAGGAGGACACAGAAATAGGTTAGGGACAGGAGAGCAGCCACATGGGAAACAAGGAGACCTGGGAGAATGAGAAAGGGAGGGAAGCTACAGGGTCAGATTAAGGCATAGGAAGACAAATCATGCTTAGGCTACACATCCTGGCACACTCCCAGGTGAGACTCCATCTGCCCAAAGGAAAGTGAGAGCCTGCCAAGCACTTTTCCCTACCCCAGGGGATTTTCTTACAGTGTAGCTGAATTGCACAGCTAGCTTGCAGGCCAGAGCAATAAAGCAATTCCCAACTCCCTCTACCCCTCCCCGCCATTGATGATCAAGGGGGATGGAAGGGAAAGATGCCAAGCACCCAGAGGCAGGGTAGGGGACTCTGGGAGGCATGCCAACGGAAGGGAGTAATAGTGTGGAGGAAGCAGTGCTTGGCATTTGATCGCAGAACATCCGGGCCCCCGTCAGAAGAAACACACAATAATCTCCTCCTTATCTCTCAGCTACACACTATGCCACACACATCTCAATTATTATTAGTCGTCCACAGGAATTGATTCAGTGGGCATTGAAACGTGGGACTAAAATCTCCAGCACTGTGCAAGCTCCTCCCAAACAGCTTTAACAATGCCCCGCAACACCATAAGCAGTTCTAGTCCCAGGCCCTCACATAGCTCTGTCAGCGACCTATAACCCCCGCCAGCTGGCCCTCTACACTGCTCAGTGGTATAACCTCCACGCTGACTACTCCACTCAGCTTTGCAAGGGCACAGCACATACGGCACTGGCAATCCGGTGTCTTTATTTACTTGTTATAAAGCAGAGCTTGCCAGTCATACTGAACTGTGGAGTGACTTTTTTTTTTTTTTAAACAAATGTGAACAAACGGGTGCTAGGATGAGACCCAGCCAGTTGATATTCCCGTGGGAGCGGAGGCAGGATTTGAACTCTCACTCTCCAGAGGTGAAGGGCTAGTCAATTACCCACAGTGCCATTTACCTCTCTTCAGTCTAAGAGGGGTAATCAGTGGGAATTGCAGCTGCTCAGCAACTATCAAGAACAAGTCTCTGGGGTGCATCACCTTTTGTGCCTTCAGACGGGGTCAGCGGTGATTTTGGCTGGGTAAAGTATAGAGGTGAGAAAGAGTTTCTGGTTAAAGTCTGTGCTGTATAGCATCTCTAACCCATGGCTGACATGCTGGAATTTCCTCTCCCTGTACATTGAATTAATCACACTCGTACTGTGACAATCTTAATCACAGCCTGAACTTAAGACTCAAGAGATAAACCAGTGTCTGCAGGAAGCACAGTTACTTTGCAGCTCTCTGGAGAAAGACGTCTTAATGTTTCATGTCTCCAAAAATCTGAAGGCCTTTCCCAGACTTTTTGCTTTAACTTGAGCCTACATCTGCACACGGATACACATCCCCCCTTCTTCTGCATGCTTCTCCCCCACTGGTAGATAGAAATCATCCATGTTAAAAACCACAGAGCCAATGCATATAAAATAACTTGGATTGTAACAGTGTTCATGTGCTTGAACACTGCTACAAGTCAGGGAGCCAGGACTCTTGGGTTCTTTTTCTATTGTCTTGCTTAATGACCCCTTGCCTGGGATGACATTAACAAAATATATTAGGTTACATCAACCTTTCTGTGCTTCATTTTACCCTTCTATAAAATGGGGCTAACAACACTTGCCTACGTCTCAGGCCTGCTGTGATATCTGCTGTAAGGTGCTTGGAGAATCTCAGAGCAAAAGACAGTTTCAAGTATTATTTAATATCTGTTTTAAGTAGCTCCCAAAAGCCTCAACCGAGATTGGGACCTCCTCGTCTTGGATAGTATTCAGACACATAGTAACACACAGCTCCTGCCTAAAAGAGCTGACATTTTGAATAGACAAGAGGGATGGAGTGGGAGAAGGAAAATATCTTTTTTACAGGTGGGGGAAGTGTACCACAGAGCAGCGGATCCAGAGCCCATCTGAAGTCAATGGGAAGACTCCCAGTGATTGCAATGCGCCTTGGACCAGCTCCGGAGAGATTAAATGACTTGCCCAGAGTCAGGCAGGAAGTCTGTGGCAAAAAAATGGAACCAGACCCCCTAACCCCCAGGCCAGTGCCTTAAACTCCCTCTCCCCCCCCCCCCCCCCAAGAGGTTACAGCAGCTAGTCAAGAGACTTGAGTATAATTATAGGACAGACTCAGCCTTCAGCATCAAACACCATTCTGGTAGGAGAGTGCTGGTTTGTAAGCTGCTCCGCACATTGCCTGACTTATCCTCCCTGGTGGGGTTTGAAGAGTTTTGTTCCTTAGAACCCAAGGTCTGAGAGGTCACTGGTAACAAGTATAATGCAGGGGGACAAATCCTGCCTCTCTAGTTCTCAGTGAGCTTCAGTTCCCAGTGTTACTGACAGGGGCACCATTGGTGGGGGGGGGGCAGGGAGGCCTCACTCCCCCTTGAGTTTTGTACCTGTGGTCTTCTCACAGCCCACATCCTAGCCCCAGATGGAGCTCTTACCTGCAACACAACTTGAGTGTGATATGTGATGAGTTCTGTGCTTCTCCCAGCTTCTGCCCTTGGGGCAGGGAGTTTGTTATAAACAGAAGCAGGGTGATTAAGATAACAAAAGGCTTTTCATTAAATTAAATTAAGGATCGTTAGATGATCCTTAAAGCAATGCCAAACACTCCAGTTAAAAGATAGGAAACAAATGGTAGGAATAAATGTACTGGGACCAGTGCTGTTCAACATATTAATAAATGATCTGGAAATGGTGGTAAACAGTGAGGTGGGAAAATTTGCAGATGATACAAAACTACTCAAGATAGTTAAGTCCAAAACTGACTCCAAAGAGTTACAAAGGGATCTCACAAAACTGGGTGACTGGGCAACACAATGGCAGATGAAATTCAATGTTGATAAATGCAAAGTAATGCACATTGTTGATAACTGCACTTAATATAATCCCAACTATAAATACAAAATGATGGGGTCTAAATTACCTGTTACCACTCAAGAAAGAAATCATGGAGTCTTCGTGGATAGTTCTCTGAAAACATCTGCTCAATACACAGAGGCAATCAAAAAAGCGAACAGAATATTGGGAATCATTAAGAAAGAGATAGATAAGAAGACAGAAAATATCATATTGCCTCTATATAAATCCATTGTATGCCCACATCTTGAATACTGTGTGCATTTGGCAGGGGCGGCTCTACGTTTTTTGCCGCCCCAAGCACGTCAGTCAAGCGGCCTTCGGCGGCACGCCTGCAGGCAGTTCGCTGGTCACGCGGATTCGGCGGCGTTTCTGTGGGTGATCTGCCGGTCCTGAGCCTTCAGCATACCCGCCGCCGAATTGCCGCCGAAACCGCGGCACCGGCGGACCTCCTGCAGGCATGCCGCTGAAGGCTGCCTGACTGCCACCCTCACAGCAACCGGCACGCTGCCCCCCGCGGCTTGCTGCCCCAGGCACGCGCTTGCTGCACTGGTGCCGCCCCTGATTTGGTCATACTATCCCAAAAAAGATATATTGGATTTGGAAAAGGTACCGAGAAGGACAACAGAAATGATTAGGGTTATGGAACACCTTCCATATGAGGAGAAATTAGAAAGACTGGGACTTTTCAGCTTGGAAAAGAGATGACTAAGTGGGGATATAAAATCATGAAAATTGAATAAGGAAATGTTATTTACTCCTTCAGATAACATAAGGATAGGGGTCACCCAATGAAATTAATAGGCAGCAGATTTAAAAACAAATAAAAGAAAGTATTTCTTCATAGTCAACCTGTGGAACTCTTTGCCAGAGGATGTTGTGAAGGCCAAAACTATAACAGGATTCAAAGAAAGAACTAGGTAAATTCATGGAGGTTAGGTTCATCATTGGCTATTAGCCAGGATGAGCAGGGATGCAACACCATGTTCTGTGTGTCTAGCCTCTGTTTGCCAGAAGCTGGCAGTAGGCAATGGGATGGATCACTCGATGATTGCCTGTTCTATTCATTCCCTCTGGGGCACCTGGCATTGGCCACTGTTAGAAGACAGGGTACTGGGCTAAATGGACCTTTGGTCTGACCCAGTATGGCTGTTCTGACATTCTTATCTAGAACCCAGATGTAGCTGCCCCCTGCTGTAACCCATTAAACCCCACTCCCCTCCCAGAGCTGAGGTAGAGCCCAGGAGTCCTGAGGGGGTCGCTCTCTCCACAGAGTTAGTAAAGTAGGAATATACGTTAAAATTTTAAACCTAACCTGTGTCACTTAAGTGACTTGCCACAAGATGTTAGTATTAGAGCTGAGTGGGTCTAATATTTATTTAATTTCCTTTCTTTTATATAGGAATGAGAGTGCGTAAGTAGCCCCTGGAATCATGGTTAAAGTTGCCTCCCCTACCAAAGTCTGAAATGGCGTGTTTGGGAAGTGCTGGTCAGGTAGTGGGAGGTACTGTACTTAATAATAAATAAGCTAAGGTGGTTTATGGAAATGAACAATATCTTCAGTTCTTCAAGTATTAGTGCAGTAGATGGGGTCATCTAGCTTCACACTCCTAACTTAGATAGACTTTTTACTGACTTGAAAGAACAGTCACTACTTTAAATCTGCCACCCTGGAGTTGTACCATCCCCACGATCCATTGCACTATGATACATGTGGAAGTCTGACATCTCGTCCTAAAACCACCAACAGCCAATGCTTCTCATGTGCTGCTTCTGAGGATCAGACTGAGCAAATGAACAACCAACCTAAAAAGAAATGTGTGTGTGCGTCTGCAAGCATGTGAAACCAACTGGGCAAAGCTGCTTTCCCCCCAAAACGGCAGAGAAGACATCACTCGTAACCCTGAAAACAACCTTCAGCTCTGCTTTCTAGCAGACTGGAAAGCGCAGACTGTCTCATGCACTTCACACAAGGTGGTCTGCAGGGCCAAATTTCAGAGGTGAAGTGTATGTTGGTGTAAGGGGGTACATGCTGGTCAGTGATCTCAGAGTGAAAAGCTTTGCAGACAGATAATGAATAAATAATACCTCATTTTTAGGTAGTGCTTTTCAGCAGCAGATCTCAGAGGAGGTCAATATCATTATGCCTGTTATACAGATGGGGAAACTGAGGCAAAGTAACTTGCCCAAGGTCACCCAGCAGCCAGTGGCACAGCTGGGAATAGAATCCAGGTCTCTCAAGTCTCAGCCCAATATTCTATTCACTAGGCCACACGACCTGTCTGCATCCTCTTGGATGCAAGTAAGGCTTTGATCCTGCAAACACTGTTGTACATGAGGAACTTTGCACCCTTAAACTCAAGAAAATGGAGAATGGGGTTGGTTAATAATGCACTGGACTCAATCCCCGAGTAGCTCCCATTGCTTTTAATGGGAGCAGATTTAGGCCAACATAGAGTGCTTTGAAAATCTCCTCCTAACACCTGTACCATGCACTCCACCTGGAAACTAACTGCCAGCCAAATGGAGATGACAGAGTGCTGGTGTCAGGTGTTCATCATGGCAAGAAGCTCTGCTTCATGAACTGGCATCCCCATGCTGCGCTAACTTCAGTTTCCCAACGGCCTCAACATGGAGCCCCATGGAGAGTGCTAGCCTCCAGGTGACCAAGGCATGGATAAAGCAAGCAAAGCCCACTTCTGAAAGAAATGGTTGTGGTTTGGAACCTTGGGCACCTAAGTGAGAGTGGACTTGGGGTGTGGAGCACCAGCACCTCCCAGTGAGCTTATTGGGTCCAGGTGCCCAGCTCTTCTGCAAAATCAAGTCAGCAATTTAGGGAACTAAATATAGATGTTTATGGAACTCGTGTTTGAAAATTTCTTAAGTGAACTATGGCAGCTCATGCAGCAAGTCGGGCAAAGAGCCTGAATCCTATTTCAGGAATCCTGAATTCCAGTTCCTTGTTGTAACCACTTGTCAGCCCTCCTCATTTGGAAGTGCAAAATCAGAGATCTCTGAAAGTTTGACACGATTATACATCCTCCAGCACAACGGCTATGAAAAGGAAAGTGACATTAAAGCTGACAAACCAACCCTACAGTAACGGCTACAAGAGCAGTTAATGATAAAAGCACAGAAAAGCTTCTAAAAAATAATCTGTGCACAGCTGGCTCTACAAAAATTATGAAAGGGGAGGGAAAAGGGAAATGTAATTGAAATAAGAGCCTCTCTCCCAATAATGTCATTCTTGACATTTGAGCAAGTAATTTTGAAAAAGCCTAAATAATATTTACAAGAAGAAGAGTTCAGTACTGGATTTAAGGGATAAATCTGTCAGATCATCTCCAAGGATAGGAAGAGAGATGACTGGTTACTTGCACTAGTTAGAAATTGTCATTTTATTTCATTTTGATATTACTATTATTTATTGTTTGTATTGTGGTGATACGTGGGAGCCCTAATCCTGGACCAGGAACTTATTGTGCTAGTCGCTGTACAAACACAGAACAAAACAGTTCCTTCTCCAAGGGTTTATCATTGAACAATAGCAATGAAGCCATGGCAGCAGCCTAGGATGTGCAACCCCGCCTGATACACTGGGTATGTACTTGAGCAGCTAGCAACCCAGGCCATCATGGTTTTACTGCTACTGTAGATCAAAGCTAGCTGAAGTATGTGTACATGTGCTGTAGTCATACCTCTGATTGCAGTGTACACACAGTCTAGGGCTTTGTGCAGCGCCCAACACATCGGGCTCTCTAGGTGTAATACAAGTTAATAAGGATGATATCGGCCCATGATGGGACATGTAAACCACAGAGGTTTTTAGGTCTACTCTTCCTTTCCCCACCCCACTGCCCTGGGTTCTTCTCTCAAGTCCAAGCTCTAAATCCGAATACTCCTGAACTTTGGGGTGCTCAGAATCATGTGGCACAGCTCCACTGTCACTGCTAATACCTGGTGGAGAGAATAACGATCCCAGCCAGCTGCAGTGCATTTCACTCAAAATGGCGGAGGAAGGATTTGACCTCTGGGAGCTTTGCCTGTTCCTTTGTCACTTCAGGCTGGTTTATTGGCAGCTGAAAATTGACCAAATCGGTTAATTAATTTTAAATGCACTGCACCACTTTGCACTGCCTCGGGCACATGGCGCAGAGGAAATATTCGTCAAGCAACCGAGAATACTCAGGCTAAAGTCTTCTCATGGGTATTTTCTGATGTTTGATGAGTCTGACCAACCTTCCATACAATACAGAAGAGTCTTCTTCTGGTATCTGATGTGTTGTTGCACTGAATCTATAAAATCTCTGGTTAACAATAATCAATGAAACCTGAACCCATAGTTGCAATGAACCTGTATACCTTTGGTTATTAATAAAGGAGACATTCATTCTTGCACCAAATCCATGATGATGATGATAATGGAGTCTTATGTCGACGTCGACATGAGGATTCAGCAAACAATATATATATATATATATATAAACACGGTTACGCGAGATCAGCCCACGGGGAGAACTGAAAACATGGTTACACTTGGGATAGACGTGATTGTCCTTGACCACTGCAGGCTGTTTTACTCTTGCTTTGCACTGTTCATATTTTTCATAAGGTGTTTATAGATTCATAGATTCTAGGACTGGAAGGGACCTCGAGAGGTCATCGAGTCCAGTCCCCTGCCCGCATGGCAGGACCAAATACTGTCTAGACCATCCCTGATAGACATTTATCTAACCTACTCTTAAATATCTCCAGAGATGGAGATTCCACAACCTCCCTAGGCAATTTATTCCAGTGTTTAACCACCCTGACAGTTAGGAACTTTTTCCTAATGTCCAACCTAGACCTCCCTTGCTGCAGTTTAAGCCCATTGCTTCTTGTTCTATCCTCAGAGGCTAAGGTGAACAAGTTTTCTTCCTCCTCCTTATGACACCCTTTTAGATACCTGAAAACTGCTATCATGTCCCCTCTCAGTCTTCTCTTTTCCAAACTAAACAAACCCAATTCTTTCAGCCTTCCTTCATAGGTCATGTTCTCAAGACCTTTAATCATTCTTGTTGCTCTTCTCTGGACCCTTTCCAATTTCTCCACATCTTTCCTGAAATGCGGTGCCCAGAACTGGACACAATACTCCAGCTGAGGCCTAACCAGAGCAGAGTAGAGCGGAAGAATGACTTCTCGTGTCTTGCTCACAACACACCTGTTAATACATCCCAGAATCATGTTTGCTTTTTGTTCATGTGCCTTGGTTCAAAGCAGTTAGTGGCAACGTGGCAAGTCTGCCTCCACCTTGCTCTGTCGTGAGCTGTTGCTTCTCATGTGCTGGGGTCAGCCTGATGTGCTTTCAAATTTGGTTTCAGGGTGTCTTTATCTTGTTTGGACCAGCCCCATGAGAAAGGGTGCCTTGCTTTAGCTGACCATGAAGTGTGGCCTTGGGGATTCTTGAGTTGTCCATGAGCATGAGATGCCCAGATCAACGCAGCTCAGCCTTTATGAGCATGCTTTGAATGCCACACATTGATAGTGGTAATCTTGTCCCACCCTTTGACCATGCAAACAGACCAAAGACGCTGAATCCATACATGTTATGGTCAATATTCAATGCAACATTAACCCATTGTTGCCCTGAATCGGTCACCCTAACTGCTTCCCTGCTTCTGCATTGGGCTCCCTCAAAAAGGGAGGTCTGGGGAAGCAGTGGGGCCTGACTCTGCCCCAGCCATCACAGCTGGCCAGCTGTGCGGGCACGAGCTCATATGGAGCCCCTTAAAGAGGGGGATTGCAATGAGCGTACATCCCCTTATGCCTGGGTGTCTTGGCACAATGCTTTCTGGAGCTCCTGTGGAGGGGGTGGGGCTTTGTCCCGCCCCTCCCCGCATTTGGGGCTGTGTTATACAGCACTAGTCCCACTGACACATATACTAGTCATACTGCAGCGCTGGGATACTGTAGTGCTTTTCCTGCAGGGAAAGCTTAATTCATGGTGTCATTAGGAAATCCAAGATGGCAGCACCACAAAGGAGCAGGGAGAAAGCTACAAACTTTCCTCTTGCCACCTCTGCAGCACCAGGGGATTTTAACCGGGCAATTCCATATGCGTCTGTTGCAGAAGAAACAAGCCACTCTCCCCCGTCCCGTAAGCCTGTGCACTCCAAGGGTTTCAGATCTGTCCATTTCCTACCAAACTGCTTAAAAAACCCAGAGTTTAACTGCAGAGGAAATGAGTCAGACAGACAGATTTCCTGTCTCCTCGCCCCGCTCTGCAAAGCAAGACCCTGACGATCAAGGTCCACAGGAGCTCAGGCAGTCTGAACAGTGAGCAGGATGCTGATGAGATACACCACATTCACTTTCCACCCGCCCTCCCAGTACTCACAGAGCCAGAACTGGGCATGGGCACATGCAAACAGCACAATCACAAGCAGGGCCCTTGTCTGGAACATACCTTTGGAAAAGGAAAATCTTTGACTTTTCTATCATTAGAAGATGGGAAGGGGGGAGAACGGAGGAAAGCTTTGGGGAGAGTGGGGTAGTGGGCTTGAGCCTCCATGTGCACATGGCAAGGGGAAAGAGAAAGGAATTAAATACACTGGTATCCCCTATTGGCAAGTTTCAAGTTCCCTAAAAATACACGGTGGTCACTGACTGTAGTGCTACTGTCTAAGAGTGATCATTTCCCTCTTATTTCCAAGCCTGGTTCCAGGTTAAAATCTTTTTGAAGCCAATTTGCCCAGCAGCTTAATATATTTAGAGTGTGCTTATAATGAACAATCTGCTTTTACAATATGCTATGTGCCTCCTTTGGCACCAGGCAGATTCGGAAATGGCAAGGATACGTTTTTTTAGCATCTGAAGAGGGAGAATGTAGAGGGGAAAGGATCAAATGCAACCTCATTTCAACACAGGTCCAGAGCTGAAGTAAATTGCTGTGGAGCTGCCAGGCACTTATCTGAAAGAAGAAATATTATCAGACGCATTGTGAGGGTTGGCGTCCTGCTGTATCCTTGTAGGAGAGGCGACTCAAAGTGAACGAAGGGTGATTTAGAAAGAAGGCTTCTGCGTAATACTACTAGTATGTATATTAATGTTAGCTGGGGACATTTAAGAGAGGATTCATAGTGTCAACATCAATAAAGGTGCCAAGATAGCTTTACTTCTATTTGTGGTCTCATATCATCATTAATGGGCACTCAGAAAAATGCCAGATATTTGTGAAAGCATTCACAAATTCTACAAGTCTCACAAGTTTTTTTTGCACAAATCGTTATTCATCCAGACATCTCAACTAGAAGCACGTTATTCATCACTTCTAGCTTTTAAAAGCTTCATTCATTAAGTGGAAGCAATATCATGTGAACTCGGTAGCCAATCACAACACCAATTGTAGCAATTAACAATAATTAAACAACCCATAGGGCAGAAGTTGTCTAATCTACTGACTAGTAACAAATGCATTTACAGAAATCAAGATCTGTTCACAAACAAATCAGTGTGTTTCAAGGTATGTCTACAAAGACAACAGAGTTGTGATTGTAGCACAGGAAGGCATACCTCTGCGAGGTGTAAATAGCCGCGTAGACACAGCGGCGTGGGCTAGCCACCCAAGTATTATAGTCACGGAGTATGGGGGGACTCAGGGCCCTGCACCCCCGGCATCCTG
>NW_020664583.1:8090793-8112512 GCF_002925995.2 Terrapene triunguis
AAGGTTTATTTAGACGACAGGAATGCAGTCCAAGACAGGTCTTACAGACGCAGACAACAGGACCCCCTCAAGTTCATCTTGGGGTCCCCAGGCACCCTAGCCCCCTTAGGGGATCAGAGCCCTGTCTGCCTTCCAGCCAAGGTCACTAGCCAGCTTCTGAGACTCTGCCTTCAGCGACCTCTCCCACAGCCTTTGTTCAGTTTCCCGGGCAAAGGTGTCACCTCGCCCCAGCCCCCTCCTGGGTTCTCATGTTACAGGCTCAGGTATTTTCAGTCAGTCTCCCATCCCCCAATGTAGACCATCCCAGCCACACTCCCCTGTCAGCATTCACAGACCACAGTAAGAACAGTCTCAGTTCGTCACATATACCTAGGGTCCCCGACCAGTTTGTTCTTAGGTTGCTAACCCACGCTGATGACTGTGCCACCATGTCTTTGCTACACCATGCCTATTGTTACCAGTGCTAGATTAAAATCTAGTCACACTATGACCACACCTTCCCTCACCCTTCATGGACATAAACACAAAACCCTTAGGGAAGAACTATGTAGTACAGAACAGAAAAATGACAACTTTGCTATAGCGTTTTTAAGCCCTCCTTACAGAATATTGTTGCACTGATTTACACATGCTGGAGATCTGGCTCAGTATCATCTAACTGTAACTCTTGACTTCAACAGAGCTACACCACTTGACACCCGCTGGGAATCTAGCACACAGACTGTTTGTGTAATTTCTATAACACCCTGTTGCTTTCAACCCTGTTAAAAGCAAAGTGTATTTTTCACAATGGGACATCTACCTAGATCAAAGCAAGTCTAGTAGGAACCTAACATGTTTAAGGGTAACATGCGCACTGAGGGGATGAGAGAAAGGCATAGGTTACACCAGCCTAGAATCCCCTCTGAATCCCCTTTGGAATCCCCTCTGAATCTGGCCTTATCATTGAAGCCCCTGGGACTAATCACACGTGTAAGGGCTGCAGGACTGGACCCATCAGAAACAGGGGATTTCCAGATTGGAGCCGTCTAATATTCTTAGACCCAGTATCTTTGTATCTGGCTCTGCACCACTAGAGAGCTCTGAATTCTCTTTGCCCAGTGGAGAGCCTCCTTTTGAATGGGTCCATGTTTGGGAAAAAGTGTGCAGAGAAACAGACTTGAATTTGATTGCTTCGGGGGAGGCCTTCAGGCCCACAAGGGACATGAATTGCTGCCATCAAAATGTACACAGGCCCTCCCAAATCAAGGAGTTTTGGGCTAGGATTGTCAAAGGCGCCTAAGGGCATGTCTATACTGCAGTCACACTGAGATTGCAGCTTACATAGATATGCCCGAGCTAGCTTCAATCTAGCTAGCTGGGGTACTGGAGCCAGGGCAGGACAGGCCTCAGTGCAGGCTAGCTGCCTGACTCGTTACCCCCAGTTCCAGGCCTGTTCTGCTGCCATTTCACAGCTCCGAGATGCAAGCTAGCTCATGCCCACATGCTATGACTGCAGCATAGACATAACTCTCTTAGGGTAAGTGCCCAGCTCCCATTGACATGCAATGGGACGTGGGTGCTTTACTTCCTTTGGCTCCTACAAAAATCCTAGTCTTGGTCTTGATAGTGTGTGTGTGTGTGTATACATATATATATACACACACACACACACACACACACACACACACACACACACACTTATATTTTGTGACCCTCCTTTGCAAGGCCTCCAATTCATTCTGACAGGCCAAGCTAGGAGGAAAGGTCTGTCACTTCCTTCCTCATGCAACATATCTGCCCCAACTCCTTAAACAGGCAGTCTCAAGCATAGGTGCTGGAACTAGGGGTGCTGCTGCACCCCCTGGCTAGAAGTGGTTTCCATTCATATGCAGGGTTTTCAGTTTGGTTCAATGGCTCTCTGCACCCCCACTATACAAATTGTTCCCCTAGTCTGAAGCAACCAGAGACCTTGCTATTCTACAAACACTATTGAAAGTAGCTTCTAAAAGTGACCTATACAGCAAGGCAAAAGGAAAACAAAAGATCTGTTGTTCTGTTAGGGGACATTCATAGAATCATAGAAGATTAGGATTGGAAGAAACCTCAGGAGGTCATCTAGTCCAACCACCTGCTCAAAGCAGGACCAACACCAACTAAATCATCCCAGTCAGGGCTTTGTCAAGCCAGGCCTTAAAAACCTCCAAGGATGGAGATTCCACTACCTCCCTAGGTAACCTGTTTCAGTTCTTCACCACCCTCCTAGTGAAATAGTGTTTCCTAATATCCAACCTAGACCTCCCCTAATGCAATTTGAGACCATTGCTCCTTGCTCTGTCATCTGCCACCACTGAGAACAGCCGAGCTCCATCCTCTTTGAAACCCCCCCTTCAGGTAGTTGAAGACTGATATCAAATCCCCCCTCACTCTTCTCTTCTGTAGACTAAACAAACCCAATTCCCTCAGCCTCTCCTCTTAAGTCATGTGCCCCAGCCCCCTGATCATTTTCATTGCCCTCTGCTGGACTCTCTCCAATTTGTCCAAATCCTTTCTGTAGTGGGGGCCCCAAAACTGGACGCAGTACTCCAGATGTGGCCTCACCAGTGCCGAATAGAGGGGAATAATCACTTCCCTCGATCTGCTGGCAATGCTCTTACTAATGCAGCCCAATATGTAGCCTTCTTGCAACATGTGCCCTTCTTGCAACAAGGGCACACTGCTGACTCATATCCAGCTTCTCATCCATTGTAATCCCCAGGTCCTTTTCAGGCAGAACTGCTGCTTAGCCAGTGTGTCCCCAGCTTGTAGTGGTGCATGGGATTCTTCTGTCCTATGTGCAGGGCTCTGCACTTGTCCTTGTTGAACCTCAGATTTCTTTTGGCCAGATCCTCCAATTTGTCTAGGTCACTCTGGACCCTATCCCTATCCTCCAACGTATCTACCTCTCCCCCCAGCTTAGTGTCATCTGTGAACTTGCTGAGGGTGCAATTCATCCCATCATCCAAATCAATAATAAAGATGTTGAACAAAACTGGCCCCAAGACCGACCCCTGTTTCCATAGTGTTTCCTGATGCAATGAAAACTGAAAGCCCTGAAAGGATATCTTTCTTCTTTGATGATAAACCAGGGAAAGGAAGCAAAGAAGAAGCAAGCTTTGCTTCTAAGATGGCTCAAGACAGATGAGACAATAATTTGTTTCCTGAAAGATATAAACAAAGCAGCAGCCAAAGAGATGCTCTCCCTGTTTATTTACTGAAAGAGGATTTTTGCTTTGGCTTACTTGTCTTCCCTCCTATGGAACATTGTCGGTCCTGGAGTAGATATCAAGTGAAATTGCCATCAATTTTTTTTCTTGGCTCCAGTGCTTTCTTGCCAAACCTGAAAACTCTCAGGACCAGATTCCACTTTCCGTTACATGGTGTAAAATCTGGACTAACTCAACTGAAGTCAATGAGCTTGCACTGGATTTATGGTGGTATCACAGATCAAAATCTGTCCCCATGGTTTCTTCAGTTTAGATTGCAAAAAAAGCACAGTGAAAAGATCATGTCCTTCAAGCCCATTACAGCATAGCCGCCGTACAGCTGCTGCATTTGATTTCAGGAGTTATTTTCAGCCACAGTCTCTCCCAATGGAGCCCCCCGCGGAGGGGCCATGGGGGCTGTTCTTGGATTTACTTTCCCATTTTCTCCCCTCACCCCCACTGTCCCACAAGACAACAGTTTTCAAAACAGGAACCACAAGAGAACGGAAAAACAAGAACATTTAGTTTGTGCCCCTTACAGCTGCTGGATTTGATACTCTGCCCCCTAAAAATAAAAATAAATAAATAAAAATCACAAAAAGAGCTGTCTGCTGGCACTTTGGATGCCAGATATCTAAGCAAGATTTGGGTGCCAGGAATACTGATCAGTGCCAGTAAATGGAATCTAAAGCTTTTGCAGATTCAGTTACAAACTGGCATTGCAGAAAGCAATTTCAGGCCAATGTTTTGAGTTCTCACACACGTATCAAAGAACCCCACAGACTGGTTTATTTATTTAATAGCTGGGCAAAAGCAAGGAGGGTGGTTATGGTTTAGCAAAAGCTCTCCAAGGATTGTTCTGATGTAGGTCCCAATTTATCCAAATTCTCAATTTTTGATGGATGGGTTTCAATAATCAGCCTGCCCAAGTTTTGGGCCATTTTATCCCAAACCCAAGTTTTAGTTCTGTAAAACCTTATTGATTAAGGTTTTTGTTTTTTTCAAAGCCCAAAGCAGAGAGTCTGGCTTGGATCTAGGGTCCATTTTGTCCCAACCCTTAAATTCATGGGATGGGCTGCAGAATAATGTATCTTGTTATTTGGACTCCCTTTTCTATGTTATATTAGTTTCTGAAACTTTCCTTTGCACACAGCTGGGATGCTGCACCATTTTAAACAAAACTGCTCCCTGTGGGTCAAACATCTAGTTATGCTGGGACAATCAAACAAAATGGAAAAAAACAAAACAAAAAACAAGCGCTGTTGAAAACACAGGGAGGAAATGTTGCCCTTGCAGGTGGAAACACTGAACTTTTGCCCTCGATCAAATATGCACAATATTTGGCAAGTTCATTCAGATTCCTGTGAGAAGCCAGATAGATCCCAAAATGGCAGCACTGGGGTAGCCGTGTAGAGAGCACCATTTACAGCTATCTGTAGTCTCCCTTATAACCATGGAAATCAGGACCGGGAGCACTTGGGTGGAGAGAAGGCAGGGAGCCAGCCTCCAGTTGCTGTGCAGACTTTGTATAGCAGGAGGCATTGTTGCCTCCAGGATGTATTTTGCTGATCCCAGCCCCTCCTTCAGTGAGCTTTCTCCTCTCAATCACATCCACTAGTGTCTCCATTGTTGTGTCAGTCTCCATTCCCCCCCTCCTCTCCTCGCCACTGCTGCTTCCCTTTCCCCCTCAGCCTTCCAAAACAACCCCAAATGAGGGGGTGTCACAGGACAAACCACTCACCTGCTCGTCTGGTGCCACCTCCTGGCCACTCTGGGGATTAGCTCATGAGGGCAATACTCCTTCCCATGGTTACATGCTGTCACTCTCTCTGCCGTCCTCTTCATGACTCAGCCCTCTGGCCAGGTCACTCAGCATTCCCCCATTCCCAGGGTATAGTCTTTCCAACTCTGTCACTCCCACAGCGACCCAGGCAGTCTTCCAGTTCACTTCCCTGCCAGTGCCACTTCCCCGGTGGCAGGTAGGAGAACTCAGGCCCACCTTTTACTCTGGGTTCCAATCCAGGGACCCTCAACCCAGCAGTTCTGGGTTCTACCCTCTCAGCCCTCACTGCTTCTTCCCTGGGCTGCTTTCTACTCTTCTGGTTCCCCCCCTTCCTCTTGGTGTACTAGCTCCAAACCTTCTTCCCAGGGAGTGACTGCTATCCCAATCGGTTGCCAGCTTCCTGGCTTTATGGGCCCTGCCTCTTCCTGCCCAGCTGAATCTGCTTGCAATCAATTGCCTGCTCTCTGGCTCTTCCTCCAGGTGCAGCCTGTGGCGTTAATAGGCCGACCTGGCCACCTTAACTCCTTCCAGCCCTGTGTGGGGTGGAAATCCCCATCACAGGATGTAAGCAGTTACACACACCTTCTAGTGACAGTTTGGGGCACTGCAGTGGTCTTCTCCTCTCATGGTCCCTACTGACCCTCCCTTTGGCCCTGCAGGGACTTCCCCCTCTCTGGGTCTTCCAAGATCTGGCCACGGCTACACAAAGTTTTTTGGGGGAGCTTGGTGCAACACTTGAGCTCTCCAGAAGTTACCACTGAGGGGAGGCCAGGGGATGGAAGGCTGGTGAGTGAGCCACACTGCACTCATTCCACAGTGACTGGCTCCATGTGGTTCTCTCCAGACTCCCTTCACTGGGTCTGTTCCTAGAATAAGGAAGGAAACTCCCCTCTCTCTTCTCCTCTGAGTACTCCTTGCACCTTCCACAGCTGGGATCACTAATTCTATTTAAATTGCCAGATCAGGAAGAGCTGGGGATTAGCTACTGGGGCACAGGCAAGGCCAGTTTCCCTTAAAAGGCCATCCAGCCTGTGACAGAGTCATTTAAAACTGGAATGGAAAAGGCCCTAGAAAATATAGTGCTCAATCCTGTATTGGTCAACAGGCACATGGACTAGGTGTCCTCATGGGTCTTTTCCAATTCAGATCCTTCCATATTCAGGGAGGTTTGTATCCAGGGTTTCAGTTTTGGTCCAGTTCCATCTCTGAATCACTATTACACAGCTACATCTGGGGTAGCTAAGATGGCAGAAAAGTGGTGCAACTTTCATACAACTCAGGGTCACCTGGCATCTACAACCAACATCCCCCTTGGTAGTTGCATCAAAGAGATGACAAAACAAACCAACTAATTACTCATGAAGTAAAACAATTAATTGGTCTGCTTCCCCCAAGTCTCTGATGTTGCTTTCCAGGCACATCTCTACAATTAACCATGGAGCTAATGAAGCCAATTATCAAGAGCAGACATTGTCTTCCTCTAGTTCATTTTCCCAGGAAAGGTCACCCAGAGCAACACATTGTGAGACCCGGCTAATTGCAAACCCTCGCCTTAAAGTGCAGCACTCATTTCTGCTGGTTCAGGAGTGCCACCACCCAGCAATGGGAACCCACCATCTGGGAACAATGCTGCTGCCAAACAGAATTCCACAGCCAAGTTCTATTGGCCACCAACAGTGCTCGCAGATACAGGCTCTGATTGCTGAGTTAGCCTCGCCTTCAGATGTGGCAAGCCACCCCAGCAATAAAGGCTGAAGATCAGAGGAACGTGCCAGGCTCTAAGGGTGTTAGCAGAAAGCTGCTGGCGGCTTTGCTTTGGAGATCATTTTGCTTTATAAAGGGAAAGACTGTGTCGTGGGGAAGAGAAAGGGAGCAAGAGCTTTGGTTTTAAAAATTCATATTAGTTTAGTTTCTGTACAGTTTGTAATGGGATGGGGGTGTTGTATATAAAAATACCAAACTCAGGAGTATTTCCAAAAATAAAGTTAACATGGGAAAGAATGAAAAACAAACAAACAGGGACTTTTAGAATGATATATTGTGTAGGCGCCCTTCCCTGAGGACGTCACCTGGATAAGGTGGGATGGGTGTGTGTTGCAATGACTGAGAGCTATGTTGGTAGGAACTTTAACGCCTGACTTGTGTGGCCCTACCAGACAGGCCAAAGTGTAGGGAGTAGATGAAAAGCAGTGCACTGGTTCTCCAGGTTGGGGGACTGAGTGATAGGCCAACCACCTCTCCTTTTCAAGTTCTAGAAACACCCCTGGGCAGCCATTTTGGCAAACGGGACAGTAGGGATGAGGATCCTAGTTTGTGCCCTAATTAAGGTCTGGCGCTGCTGGAAGGATTCTGATCCAAAGGTCACAGCATGACTGGATAGATCTGGGAAAAGGAACCGTTAAGGTGCTATGCCAGGCAAGCCAGGGCACTCTTCTTTCGCCTTGTTCCTACTTGGGTGAAACATCTCTATAGTAATAATAGTTAACAACGTTCCTGTGCTGGTTGAAGGAGTGGGTATTTCTACTGTTTGTTATAATGGACCAGCTGGTGTTAATCAGCCTGCCTCCATAGATTTCAGTGCAGAAGAACTGGCCCAATCTATTTTATTGCCATTCGTACAAGAGTATTGTCGACAATTTGCAATACAAGAGCTACGGACTATGGGTTCAATCGTGCAAGCCCATAAAACAGCTCAGGAAGGTGCAATGGGGAGAGAGAAACCTGCTCAGCAACACATGGCCCCTCAGCAGGTGCACACAGCAAACATCTGAGGTGGCGAATGGTGGACTACGCGCAGCATGTGCGTCTAATAGGAAATATATCCAGATCTTGGCAGAGCTGAGCCCATTTATTGCTCATCGGCCCATTTTGCAGGGTTAGAAAGGGGAGACAGGAGTTCTGCAGGAGCCTCTAATTCATTCCTTGCAGAGGGGCCTCTGAATCCTATATCTGTCCCCACCGCAGCCACCTGCGGGATTAAGAGCACACAGTGTTTAACAGCACGTGGTGACACTACATAACCCTTCAGGACAGGAGGTGAGTAAAACTGGCTTTAGTAAAGCAAAGCTGGTAATTTCATGTGTTAGAATTTGGCAGGACCTGGGATTTACCTTCCTTTGCTTACACAAAGCAGCATGGGCCCTTAAGAGGCTCTGCGTGGTTAAGACCCCTGTGTCACTGACAAAGGTACTGCAGAATAGCAGCGCCATGTCCTCTTTGCATGAAGCATGCTGCTTCAGTGATGCCGTAGAGGAAAAACTGCTCTCGTCTGAACCATCAGTGCTTTCTGTAGTAGATAGGATTCCTTGGAGGTTTCCTAGTTAAGCAATGACCTGGCCTATCCTTGCTTAGCTTCTGCAATCTGATGTGATCACAGCAGAATATCAAAAAGCTGCAGGCCAAAAATAAAGTCAAGGTCCTGTGCCAAAGCCCTCCTGACAAGTGTGAAGGCGCTAGTTCTGGGATTCTCCACGCACCAAGGGAGGCGTTGTTCCAAAGTGCCCCTCACTCCACATCAGAACTCGCTAGAACAGGGACCACGTTCAACACACACGTGCAGACAGAGGAAGGGAAACTGGGGTCAGCTTGAAGCTGCCATGGCCCACTAGCTTGGACACGGGAGACCTGGGTTTGTTACACTAATAAAATAATACCAACAGGATCTTATAAGAGGGATAAGACAAAATGCCGCGTTTATTGTAAATACAGAGAAAGAGAGAGAAATCAGGATATGCAGTTTAATATTATTTCACTACTATTTCTTATTCATTCACACACTCATTCATACAAGTTCTGCAGAGTTGTTATAGTTACCAGCCTAGAGGTTGCTCGTGGCACAGTACTGGCCAGGTAGCCTGCACACAAGGGTGGAGCCGAGTCCTTGTCAGATGCGCATCCGATGCTCCTGGAGGCTGGTTGCAGAACCAGACTCAAAGTCCCTGGGTTTTTGGTTCTGTTCTTATAGGATTTTGTCCTTATACAAGTCTATGGGAATCGCTTCATCATGCTGATGTTTGTTTGAAGTGATTATCAATCAGCAGGTGGCATATCCCAGACGGCTGAGTGTTATCTTGTTCTTCGGAGTCTTCAGCCCTCCATCCGGAGGGGCACTTGGGTGGATTCCGGCCTGCCCTGCGGGGTCATCCAGTTATCTCTGTGCTACGCATTCTTTGGCCATAGGAGATCACAGTTATAACTCTTAGGCTGGCACCTTTGATTTGCTAATTATTTATTTGCATCACACACATTCATTCACATTCATCCTTTATCTTTAAGTCACATCTTACACTTTTGTTTTACTACCTCCTCTTCCTTGACATTCTTATTTTACAATTCTATTTTCCAGATGTGACAGACTTTTATCAGTCTATTTAACCTTTAAATACAATAGCAGAAAATAAGCAGGATAATAAACGAAGGGGGGGTAAGGGATTTCTGCAAGACCAATTTCAGAGCACAGTTGTTTTTACAAAGCCTTATCACCCTTTGAGAACAGACTTTGTCTTAGGATGTGTTAACACAATTAGAAGTTTGGCCTTGCATGTTTCTTACAGAGAAGGAGAGACACAGAAATGAAAAAGCAAGAGGCCTGTTTTGTTACCAATATCTTGAAGCTTAAGCTGTGGGGAATTCAATCTTACCCCTTGTCTATCTTGGCCTCAGACTTGTTATACACATACTCTTTATGGTTCTAATACAGAAATTCCCTGACATGGTCCAACGGGTTCCCCAAATTGCCACTAGCTCACTGAGACCTTCCATCACTCACTTCACCCCTTATGACGCTGCACCCCATATTCGTCATAGTGATGTTATTATATGGTTATAGCATAATTATGATGCATTTTATGAAAGATGGGTCATGTGAGATGTCATTGGAAAAGTTATGATTTGCTGAATGATTATCCTATTTGTATGCATGTATCATTTTTGTATCTGAAGTTATGAATATTAACTATGTATCTGTATTTCAAATGTAGTTACACCTGGGTAACACCCACTAGACAAGATGCTTTCACTCTAGATAGTAGCGGGGAAGGGCCTATTCAGGGCAATGGGCTGTTAGGAAAAAACAATAGGCCTTTGCAGAAGCTTATCTCCCACCTGGGGAGCCTTCCCGAGAACACTACAAACAGTCTGTGAGTAATGGCTGCTATGACTCTACAAGGACATGTGATCAACCTGTGTATCTGGACTCCATCTTGGGATGTCAGTATTTTTCCCACAGACCGGTCTGGGAACCAAGCTTCAGAACAAAGGGTTCCTGCCATATGCAAAAACTATATAAAGCAGGGAGTGCCATCATCTGTGGTTCTTCACTCCCCATACAAGAAGACTCCTGAAAACACCTGAGGAACAAAGACTGAACTGGAGGAAGTGCTGGACACAGGCTAAAGGGATTTCTAGCCTGTGTGTGAAAGACCTGGGGATTCCAAGCTGTAAAGCAAGTGCAGCCTGCTTGTATAATTTCTCAGGGTGAGAATCTGCTATTTCTTATCCAATCAATCTAGTATATTAAGCTTAGTTTGTGGTTTTTGTTTATTTGCTAGGTAATCTGCTTTGATCTGTTTGCGATCACTTATAATCTCTCTTTTGTAGTTAATAAACTTGTTTTTGCTTTATCTAAACCAGGGAGTTGGAGTGAAGTGTATCGGAATCATAGCTCAAGGGGCTGGCAGAGTATGTCCCATTAGCAGGTGTGCTCACAAAACAGAGTTATTCCAACTGAAAGCCAGTAGCCCAGTTTAATTTGTGTTTGATTTAAGCAGCACATTATCCTGCAGAGCCTTTTGATCAAGAAAGCATCACTAGGCAGAGAGACCATGCTGCACTGAGCACTGTTCAGCAGATACTCAGACTCTGGTGAGTCCAGCCCCTCGGCGCTGGCTAAGGGAAGGGTTACCAGCCCACTAGGACTGGGATGGAAATCCAGCTGCTGTCATCTCAAGTTCTATATTTGGAGATGAAGCTGCTTTTATCAGAGGTTAAGGCCATGTAGAAGGGACAGAGAATTTGTGATCCCAGAGTAAATTAAAAAACAAAACAGATTCCGGATGCCATGTTTTTGGAGGTGGCATAAGGAGGGTCCATGCAATGAGCTAGCTGCGCATTAGCACAACAGTGCAGAATTTGCCATGTACTCCATAGCAATAACAACTTTCCATTGCAGTGTGCTTGTGCCACTGCCATGACCCAGCATGTGATCACATTCACGTCAGGTCACACACAAAAGGGGGACAATGCAGGTGTAAGAGAGACCACATTAAAGGGAAGAAAGTCTTTCTTTGAGATTTCTTTGCTGACTTTAATAAATACTCCCTCTATGCTTCAGATTTTGAATGGGTGGGAGAGAAGGAGGGAGAGACCCTGTCTACACACCCTAAGCAACTGAGTTTAATAATGGACTTATATTCAGCTATTGCTGTCCCAGCTACAGCTTGGCTGATGGCTACACTATGAACTAGGGTTGCAATCTCCCTGCTCATGGGCACATCTTCATATTTGCTCTCATCAAGCTCGAGTGAGTATAAATAGCAGCGTAGCTCCGGCAGCACTGGTCGCAGCCTTAGTGGCATTAGTTTCAGGGAAGCACCCTGAGAAATCTGTGGCTTGGCACTTCTGGAGCCCTCAGCTTTCCTTCACCCTTGTCAATCATGCTTTTGGTGGGGGCATTGGACAGAGATGGGAACTGTACCAGTTGTATTGGCTGATCGTCTCCACCTAGAGATGAAGATCATGTTTCTGTGCAGATTTTGTTAGGCCTTTCAGTTGCCTCTGATACCACTGCCCATGAAGTGTAATTGACACATGCAATCACTAGTATGTTTGGTTAGCCTTGACCACTCCACTCCTTTATTTCTGAGGGGCTTCTGTGGGTGGTTCAAAGCAATTGCTTTTCTGTTCCAACAGACTTGTCCCCCTCCTGTTTAATGGATGCATGATGTTGTTTGGAGGGCTAGGGAGAGTGCACAGGGTGGGCTGTATGTGATATGCTGAAAACGTCCGTCTGACTCTATCACATCTGATCTGTCTGGCACAGTGGAAGGAGAGTCCCAGGACTTCTAGGAGACTGGAGTCTGGATGACAGCTGTGTCTGAGGCTCAGTTCTGAAGAGACCAATGTAATGCTAGGATGATGGGAGAAGCAAATGGAAAGAGTCAACAGCCCTAACTGAGAAAGGATGTCAGCCATTTGCAAATATGCCTGCAACAGGGTTGTTGTGTTAGAAACAATTGCTCCTGCACAGCCAGAGAGCAGCAGCAAGGCATGTTTTTCCATTTGCACTTGGCAAGGAGGCTGCAATCATTCCTTGCCTTTGCTATCCCGAGATTAGATTACTTGGAGCAACACACAGACCATCTGGGAACTGAAGCTAATGCAGAAGGCATCTACCCACTTATTAAGCGTGTGTCATGCAGGGAGCACATTACACCAGAACTACACACTCAGCACTGGCTCCCACCAAGTTTCCAAGTGGCTTTTAAGGTGTAGCCTTTAACCCATTGGGCCGTTATAAATATATTAACTAGGATAAGCCACTGCCAATTTTCTTAGTCATAACTGTCTGGGTTCTCACCTCCCAGTTACACAGAACAGGCTTCCCGCAAGCTACTACAGAAAAGCACACTTACACAAATAAATAAATGACAAAGTCAGCCTTTAAAGAATGGGTTTGATTACTATGGGCTCATGAACCCTTTTGCAAACCATCAAAGAATTTTAAGATATTTGCAAAACCTTGAAGGGTCATCAACCCTGATAAATGTATCGGTCTAGGTATTTATATCACCCTTGTCACCATATCATCCTCACAACACCTCTGTAAAGTAGGGAAGCATTATGTTCATTTCACAGGCAGGGATCAGAGGCGTGCAGTATATCAAGTAACTTGTCCAGGAGCACTTATGAGGCCTGTGGCTGAGCCAGAAATTAGGGTAAGGTCTCCCAAGCCCTAGTTCAGTGTCTTAACCATAAGACCAAGCTTCCTGTCCCCTAAGCAAAGTAGTCTCAGATCCGCTCCATACCAGCTCAATCATCTTTTTAATAAATACACATATCTCCAATAGTTCTCCCACTGACAAGATCACAACGTAATAAACCCAGACTCACTGGTGAAGAGGTCACTCACTACCGGATATTGCACTTTCATAAGTGGTGAATTGTAAATATATTTCACAGCATGGTATCCTCCCAGTGCTAGGCACAGGAAAAGTGGTGGGAGAAGGAAAGAATTCTTCAAGAAGCCCAGCTGGATGGATAATTCAGTCTCAGACCGTCTACAGCTGAGCTCTTCAGGACATTGAGACTTGTGCCTTGTTTTGCTACTCCATCCTGCTGTAATTTAGTTGTACCGAATGACCTGATTGTCTTCAGTGTCTTATCTAATAGGCTATTCCACTCATGAATGATTTTCTACATCATTCTATGAAACCTGATGTCCATCCTGAATTGATTTCTCTTAAGCTTCCCCATAAGCCTCCTCATTTCCTGACTGAAGACACAAAGATTTAGACTGAGAGGGACTGCAGATTTCACTGAGCACTTTTAACATGTGCAGGTGCCACTTCTGTCTGTGGACCATTGTGGTGGGGTGACGACTCTCCGGCGCAATGCTTCCTGCTGGTTGTCCAGGGAATTAGCTCTTTCTCCAGCTCAGAGCGCCCTCTGCTGGCTGATGTCTCACCTGCTGCTGGCCCACCCGTGTCCCTCCTGGACCCCAGTGCCCTTTCTCTCGGGGTTCTGCCCTCTGCAGTACCTCCACAGTCTCTGAGTCTCCCCTCCCAGGGGAACCCCCAACCCTCTATCCCCACCTTGCCTCAGTGGCTACTGCCAGTCATCATCTAGCCCCCACTCCCTGGGGCAGACTGCAGTCTGTAAACCAGTCATCATTGGCAAGGGGGGTTGGACCAGCTGCCTCTGCCTATCTCTGGGCTGCCCTTCTGCAGCCCCAGTACCTTTTGTGGGCCCTTAACTTGGTCTGCAGCCTAGGGCTTTGCTAGGCTGGAGCGCCCCAGCTCCCTCTGCCCTTCCCCAGCACTGCTCCACCCTAGATATCCTTCCCAAGCAGCCAGGTCCTTCTCTCTCTGAAGCTAGAGAGAATCTTCTTCAGCCTCTGGCCCTCAGCCCTCATATAGGGCCAGCTGTGGTCTGATTGGGGCATGCCCCACCTGTGGCTGCTTCCCCCAATCAGCCTCTCTTTCCCTCTGCAGCCCTCTCCAGGGCTGTTTTAACCCCTCCAGACAGGAGCGGGGTGAGCACCCTGCTACAACTGTAAAGACAAGGTAACCAAGCTCTAGCAAGGGGATGCTGTGGCAGAGCTCTATGGGAGCTCAGGACTGGAAGATCAAGGAATGCTGCAGGTCAGAATTGAGGTGTGTTAGCAAAGCTGTATGGGGGAAGACACAGAGAACCCATGTTCACTCTACCAGGTTTAAATCTCATGCTGTTTTGCCTCAGGTTAACAAACACACACTGTATTCTATATGAACCACGTGCTTTCCATCCATTCCATGTGCACCATCATCTTGATGGAGTTAGATGATGCAGACAGACAGTCTGAGATCTGGGTTAAATAAGTTCTTGGCATTGCAGCATGTTCTAGAAATTCTCACAGGGCAGAACATCTGGAGCACATTATTCATTAAGAACGAAAGATGCTGTTATGTTTGCGGAGGCATCAAGCATGCTTCTTATAAGGATCGGACACAAATTTGAGTGACAATTAATGACACAGCAGCATTTCTTAGAGAACAGGATTACTGCCTAGTATTAAATAAAACTGGTGTGCTCAGTTTACTGCATGTTTCCAAAGATGCATTCATTTATATCAGCAGCAGACATGAAAGGGGACTTTTAAGCAGCACACAGTAATCTGGATGCTCAGAAGTTGGGATACAGTAGCGAGGTGTCAAACTGTGTGCGTGACATGGAACTGATGGTATTACTTCTAACAAGTGGTGCTTCTAGGAATGTTCTAAGTCATCTCATTTCAATGACCTCTGGTAATGCCCAGTTAGCTTGGATACGACTTACAGAAGTACTGGCTCAGGCTATGCTCAAGTACCTGTATTACTGCAACAGGCATATATGAGACAGACAGACAGACATTCCAATTCTCAAACTGTGGCTTTTGGACCACAGCTGATCAATGGAGCTCTTGTGCTTGGCCCATGGAAATGCAAGAATAGTTAGTTTTCAGGGAATGATGCTTTCTGCTAATTGCATTCCAATCCAGGGACCAGCTCCTTTTTAGATTCATTGAGCAAACACAAACACACTAAAACTTGTAACAACCACTACTCTACAGCCTGATCGGTTGCTGTACATCCTTCTTTGTCAGGTGTTTCCTTAGTGTAAAAACTCACCCAGGACAAAAAACGCCAAATGGATTCCAAATTGGCAGGATAGCAAACATACCTAGAGGACAGAATTAAACTACACCATGAGCTGGAGAGACTGGGCAGTGTGGGATGCAAGTAATTGCGGAGGGGAAGAGGAGGGAATGTCACTGGAAATTCCTACACCCAAGGAGACACATAGCAGTAACCAATGTATGTAACCAATAAATAACCCATCACACTAAAGGGGGGGTGATTTTTATCTTTGTCTCTTTAATGTGGCTCTACTATTGTATTGTGCAGCTAAGAAGTATTGCTTTCCCTGGAAAGACGTAGAATCTAGATTGGAAGGGAAAGGAGGGAAACCATGGTGCTACTCGTGGACTTTACCTAACGCAAAGCTAGGCAAGTGCTTAAGTGTTTCGCTGGATTGAGGCCAAAGAGCCCAGCACCTTGCAGGATCAAGCCCCAAATCAGATTTTCCCAGGCAACAAAAACAAAACAAAAACCCCACAAAACACTTCCCCGCCCACCCGCACCCAATCAGTGCACATTTGTTCATATCACTGTCTTTTAACTCCTAAATGCAAATATATTTAAGCCATTACAAAGCTACCTCTTTGTTTTGCTTTTCATCCTGGAGATGAATTCAGATATTCTGTTGTTACCTACTCTAGTATGAGGATACAAAAGAATCTTCTAACATGAGGTAACTCATGTCTAAGAGCACGCTCATTTGATTGTCTTCACAAAAGAACTATTTGCGGTACAGCTGTAACAAACAAAAGAACGTTAATTTGCAGACCACGGTGGGCAAGGAATGGTTCCATTTATGCATGTTCAGGTCAATTATTACATGCCACTTAAATGCCAAACTAATTATGCTTAGAAAAAAATTAAACTGCTAACACTTATTTGGGATATACTTTTTAAAATGTAGCTTTTTCCCCTATACAACTTCAAAAGTTGATATAGTTTGAAAAAGGTTTCTGCTCACTGGGATTAAGCATTGTCTATGGAAGTGATGCATTATATGGGCCAGATCTCCAGCTGGTATACATCTGTCAGATAGACAGACTACAGGGCATCATGGGGGATTTATTCCAGCTGGGGATCCTGGTCTAAAAAGGGAAGAATGGGGGCATGAGCCAACAGAACAACTCCTCCCATGAAACAGTGCAGCAGCCTAAGATAATACAGAGATAAATGTTGGCCCAATCCAGAGAGTTTCATTTCCATTTTCCTGATAGGAAAAGAAAAGAAAAGTGTGGTTTCCACAAAATTTTCTGTTGGGAAATGTTGGTTTCCCACTACCAGTAAAATAACAATTTTCTTTTTTTGGGGGGTGGCGAGGCGGGGAGAACACTGATGGAAAATTTCTCACCCACTTTGATTAAAAGTGTACATCGAGGATCAATTTTCTCCTGCATCTGAACAGCCTGATTCTATGCTGACTGTTGGAAGTTAGAGCCACCACTAGAATTACCTATGAGATGGATTGTCCATGCCCTTGCAATTCCCAGTTGTGCCTTCCCTCTCCTGTCATGCCGCTGGTGTCAAGGGAATTCTGCATTGAGCTGTGTAGAGTGGCCAGCAAGAGAAGGAGAAACTGGCTCCACGTGCAGGTGTTTAAACTTGAGATTGAGTTGATTGGTACCCACACACATAGCCAAGCACACAACGACAGACAAATGCACACATTCTCTGGCTAGTTTTTCAAGGTTTCACAAATTATATGTTGCCTTCTACAGGCAGAAGTTTAGAAATGAAGGGAATATTTCCAAACTGTTACACAGGCTGTGATGAAGTGGGGGATTGTCTCGTTTTTCCAATGGTTTGCATGCAGAGGGGGTGGGACTCAGTTTCCCTGGGTGTTACTGGTTTAACGAGGTGATGGGAGAGGGAATTTGTTGTTACAGAGGACCAGCGAGGGAACTTGAGACCTCAGCCAATGGCCTGGAGAATGGATACCCCAGTGACTGGTGACCTGGCGACCCGGAGGCCCAGCTCAGGAGTTGCAGCCGGTTCTGGCCAGTGGGAGGACAATGGGCTGTACAGAGAGGACCCCGGTGACCTAACCGGTCGGTTCCAGCCAGAGGGCAGAAGAGAGGAGAGGAGGCCCAAGCGACCCGGTTTACCTGGAGAGAAAAGATAATGGACAGATGCAGGGCATGGGGGAGATGATATCAGATGCCCAGCTGGGAAGCACGGGGGGCTTGGGACTGGAGAGGGAGCAAGCAGAGCCCACCTGGATGCAGGGGAGACTTGGATGTGCTGTGCTGAGGGAGGCCAAGCCCGAGGGCCCCAAGAGTTTTCAATGCTGTGTTCAAACGCTCAATAAACCCTCCTGTTTTACGCTGAGTGTCACTCCAGTCTAGAGAACAGGGTTGCATTATTCCCTTTAGGGAGTGGAAGCCCTGGGGGTCCAGAGCGAGTGGACTCCCTGAGGGGGCCCACGGCAAGAGACAGGTGTGCTAAGGCTCAGAGAGGTGCAGTTCCAGGAGTTGGAGGAGCTTAACCCCCGAGAGAGAGTGGACTGCCGAGAAGGGCAGTCACACTGAAGGGGGTTCCCTGGCACAGGGCCAAGAGTGGGTATGATCTGTGAGTCCGTGGCACAGGCGTTTGTCACCTAGCTCCTGGTGACTTTAGCTGATGTGCTCCTTTGAACAGTGGCAATTCAAAGTGATGCACATGGGGAAACACTGGGGTATTTTTTGCTCCACTTATGGAGGTAGGTGAGTCATCAACCAACTGGTTAACAGGACTCAGAGCTAAAAACTGCAGTAAGATTTTCAAAATCTTCTGTTCTCATCAAGTCGCTTCAACTTACTACAGTAGCAGAAAATAGCTGGGTTTTTTGGTTGATTTACAAACCCTCTTTTGAAGGAGCCTGGGTGTAAATGGGAATGAGAGAGATGAGGTTGCTTTAAAAAAAAAAAAAAACCCACCACCAAAACCAGAGACCTCCATGGAAGTTTTCTGGGGGTGGGGTTGTCAGTGAAAGATACAGCACAAAGGCATATATATCCTCATCTTCCTGAGCCCAACAGGGTCTGCAAATTGCTGTTTGTGTTTAAAAAGCAATTCCATGTAGCCAAAGAAGAAAAAGGCACTTGATTAAGACGACCAATTAAGGTTTGGCGTTGGGTGCGCTTTAAGCAGACAGCTTTAGAGCTGTAGACTATCAAGACATTTTCCTGAGGAAGAATTATTTGTTGCTTTTCTGATATAGCAGAAGTTCTGTGAACTCTCACACTGTTCTGCATAGATGGAACACAGCAGATCTCTATGCGGCCAATCTCCTTGCAATAATCCGTTTTTTCCTTCTTGTCTTCCCATCCTTGACTAGTTGGAGGCCAAAGTCAGTGTAAAATGAAACTAGAAATAGTATACATTTCTGTTTGTTCTTGTCAAAATAGAAAATAACAGGCTTTAATTCCAGTTTGCATCTTTCTCTAGAAAGAAGTCAAATTAAAAACATAAGTAAACATTCAGATCCTTGCAGAAAGTAAGAAATCCTTCTGGTCTCAGAAAAAGTTACAGCTCACAATTGTGACTGGCTGTCCTAGGAGGAGAACCCACAGACCTCTTTGGCTCCCCCATCACAATTATTCTTCATGTTGGCATATTGGCTTCCCCACGAATGTCTGTACAAATAGAGCAAGCCCAGTTCAAAAGGCTGGATCCTATAGCTCCTGAAGTTTGGGAAAATTCAAGTTCTGATCTGAACTTTGCAGCTTTAATCGCGAGGAATTCATGCAGCCTGCATGCCACTTTTCCACTTAAAATGCAGACCTCATGCTACTTAGCAGGGAATATCAGACCTTGCCCCTACCTCTTTCTTTATTCCCTGTAAACCCATGGGGCAAGATTTGCAAAAGCGAGTCCCCAATAGTTAATGTTCTGAATCTGTATTTCGGTACCTAAATAAGTCAAGTGTAATTTCAAGAGTCCTGAGCGCACACCACCTCCCAGCCCTCTCAATAACATACAGTGAAACTGTGCCAGCGTTGCTTGCCAGTGTGCATAAGGTCCAGTGACTATCTAGGCTTTATACCCCTTGAGTTTCAGGTTTAACTGAACTCAATATGCCAAAGGTAGAGGAGGGAGGGAAATCACTATGGACCCACCAAGGCCTTTTATGTGCCAACAACTGCCTATGAGATGGTTTGAGATTGGAGAGGAGGACAGAAGCCACCTTGGAAAACCTCTTGGAGGGTAGAAGGCGAGGGAAAGGGAAAGATGAGAGAAGTATTTACATTTATATGGGGCTGGTCATGAACCAGGTCACATTTTTTAGGGCTCCTCTTTCTTGAGCCTTACTAGTCACAATATGGCCCATAGATTACAAATTAGGCAGTGCTAGGGTCTTGCTAATAAAAGGGATGCAGGGCTCAAGCAATTTTTTTACATTCATAACCAGGCCCTACCAAATTAATGGTCCATTTTGGTCAATTTCATGGTCATAGGATTTTAAAAATTGTAAATTTCATGCTTTCTGCTATTGAAATCTGAAATTTCATGGTGTTGTAATTGTAGGAATCCTGATCCAAAAAGGAGTTTAGAAAGGGGAGTGGGGAATCACAAGCTTATTGTGCATGTGTGTGAGAGAGAGTGTTGCAGTACTACTACCCTTACTTCTGTGCTATTGCAGGCAGCGTGGTGTCTTCAAAGCTGGGCAGCTGGAGAGTGGCTGTTGCTGGCTGGGAGAAGTAAGGGTGGCAATACTGCGACCCCCCTACAATAACCTCATGACCCCTCTGCAACTCCCTTTTTGTCAGGACCCCCAATTTGAGAAACGCTGGTCTCCCCCTGTGAAGTCTGTATAGTACAGGGTAAAAGCACACAAAAGACCAGATTTCATGGTCTGTGAAGCGTTTTTTCATGGCCATGAATTTGGTAGGGCCCGATTCATAATGGACACAGCAAGCCCAGAGGTGCTGAGGCTATGAACTGCCAAGCCTAGAGCTGCCAGGTCTTAGCTCTGGCACAAATTAAGCCCTGTACACTAGTAGCTCTTTGTTACCAGAGTAACCCAGACTGTTCACTTGCAGTTTGAGCCTGTATGGTGCTGAACACTCTAGCCTCAATCCAGTGAGTGCTTAAGCACCAGTTTAAAATTTAAATGCCTGAAGATTCCTACTTAAGTAGAAGTTGAGCACGTGCTTGAGGGTTTCGCTGAATCAATGCCCAAGGGCTCAGCACCTTGCTGGATTGAACCCTTGCACTATGAATCTGACCCAGCAGACGGTCCTTAACTCTGAATTCTAGTAGACTATTCCCATGCTTAGAGCTAAACACATGCTTAGAGCTTTGGCCCACCAGAGAATGGAAGTGGAAAGGTAAAACTGGCTGTATTCCTCCCCCTCCCCCATTCAACTTCTGGTAAATTCACTTTATTTAAAATATGCACGTATATAAAAGTTCATTTAAATTCTGTGACTTTGTACCTTTGCAGTCTTGATAACAAGACTACTCAAGCGACATTTGCAATATTATTTGTGCTTGTGTATTTACAGTGTTTGCACATGCTCAAATGCATGTGGCACATCAACATACTGGAGAGAGGAAGAAAGGGCACAGATGGAGAAAAAAGGGCACAAGTAAGGCGAGAGAAAAGGAGGAGGAGAATCAGAGAAAGCAGCATATGCTCAAAGCAAGGGAAAGAATGGGAGAAGAGGACTGAGGAAGCCAGAGAAAGAGATGAGACAAGGAGATGGTTGTGGCAGACATAGGTGGGTGGGGGCTGGAGACGAACAGACAGACATGATCCTCAGTAACAGCTGTGAAGTGAAAGTTTACAAAGGACTGGTTCTTTCCCACATTCCCACCTTTACAGGACTTGAACTCAGTAAACGAGAAAACCACATGCCTACTCCATCTGGGACTTTCCAAAGAGCCAGAAGAAAAGTGCTAAGATGTATGGTTCTGGAGATCAGGAACAGTGGGCCTGGATCATCAGCTGCTTAGGCAAAGAGCAACTCCCAGCTGAGACACAGCCTGCACAGTTCTTATTGGCTCAGCTCGAGAAGCTCCAAGGTTAGAGCTTCTGTGGACTGCAGAGTGTCAAGAACACACAGAGCAAATCCAAACGCTGGGTGTGGGCTTCACGAATTGGACAAGTTCTCGCTAGTGCCTGGGCACAGGTGACAGCCAAACTGTATTCATCTAAGGAGTTACAGTCTAGTCTGTAGGGTTCAGATACCATGGTGAACCTGAGTAGCTTCTAAAGGTAAATTAAACAACAACACAATGAACATATGTTGCACATAGTTCCTTCCCTATTCCTGTCCATGTGTGCAGGGCCAGATTAACTCTTCTGTGGGCCTGGGGCTATTAGATTTTGTGGAGTCCCTGCATGTTTGTAGTGAGAGT